>NC_040023.1:4388226-4507156 GCF_000972845.2 Larimichthys crocea | reverse complement strand
AGACAGGACGAGCTTTATGTGTGTGTGACATCAATCGCTGTACGAAAGTTTGTGGTTAATTATCACTAAGGCTTTGGGTCTGTTTAAAGTGTTTAGTCTGATGTTTTTAAGGTCAGAATCAGACTCAGGGTGGTTGCCGAGTAGATTTTAACCTACTTTGCCGTGGAGTTTTGGTGCGAAACAAATATATTAAGTAGAAAATATAAAGAAGATGACAATAAATACTAAAAAATCTGATTAATCTCATCAACATCTATCCTATATGACATCCCGGTTCAGTTATAATGGAACCACATCACAGCATTGGTAAGTTAAAGTTTTAGAGCTTGGTCTATTTCTACAACTATATAAAGTATAAATCTGGTCATTAGAGAGTCATGAGAAAAAAAACCTTAACCTGATGTGTTTCATCCCTCTGTGCCACATAACTCAACCGAGATTATGTATTTCTATGATATAATATGCATTCCTGTATTAATCCGCTGTTGAAAATAGTCCCCCAGTAATGTTCAGTAATGTTTGCTAAAAAACAACAACAACAGTGCCCAGCTTGTTTTAAGAAACGTCTTTTTAAAACACAGAATATATTTGTGATTAATTTAGTTTAGTTTAAAGGTTTTGTTATCTTCAGTAGGAACAAATGGGGTCGGGTGCCACAGACAGGTGGCAGACGAGGGCGAACAAGCTGAATATTTTGAGCCTCATCCTCAAGTCATGTATACTTTAAGTCAGAGCTTTGTGTTTTTACTTTTTTTGCACAAAATCTTTCTTTTATCACACAGAAACAACTATAAAGACAACAGCTAAGAGGAATCATGCAGATGGACGCAAATCTTAAGACTTAAAACAATACAAATAAACTAAATAAAGATCTGCAGCATCGACACAACAAGTACACAAATAATTTGATCTGACATCTGCAATACGTTCATTGAGACATCCTCCGAACAAAAACACAAAACCAAGTAATCAAATAAGGCACCGGGGGGACTCGATCCCTAACATCAATAGCTGATTTTAAAAATGCAGTTTCCGATGTGAAAAGTATTGGTAGTTTTCTTCTCTAGCCTCTCTGAAAAACAGATGCAGATGCATGACAGATGTGCAGTTGATGGAAGTTAACACCTTTGGAATTGAAGTTACTGTTATTATAACAATTTCTCTGTAAGCAGTCAGAGAAAGAACTTCAAACCTGAGACAAAAATCAATCACAGCACTTTATCAGCCTCACGCTTCCTCATCCAAACATCAGCACCACCGAGCGGCTCTGATGTAAAACTTTGAATTTGATATTGGGTCTCTAAAGTCAGCCGGGGGGACTCTCTGGGAGTTACTTGCACAAGCATTTCTGCACCAGTCAGGCAGACGTCATCGTTCATCCCTGCAAACAGATTTTAAAGCAGCCCCCTAAAGGCCTGTGCTGCGCCGTTAGATGTGAGCCAGCCTGGGAAAAGCCTATCTGGACTCCACAGACAGCAGCAAGCCTTCAGCTTTGATGGGGAAGCCTCTTTGTAGTTGGCCTGGAGATGGCTTGTTAGTCAGTAAAAGTGAGGGCTAAATGGCTCCCTAACAGGAAGCAGTTTACACGGTGACGCTCAACCTGCCTGTGGCCCTCTATTGTCCCGAGCCCCATGTCCCACTTCATTACCATTTCCATAAGAAAGGAACAGTAATTGCCCCTTTTCTTCTGCTGCCCCTTCATCTTGGAGTGTCTCCTCTTTTTTTTTTTTTACCCCCCTTCCTTCTTCTCTTGTTCAATCCGTCTCTCTCTATCTATCTGTCCCCTGAGAAGTCCATGCAAACTGACTGGAAAACATTTAATCTGATATTAAATATAACTAGGAATTATATGTGGATTATTTTAATGTATAGAAACTCATTTGTAACCACAGTTCTCTTTAAATTATTCAAAGAAAAGGATGTAAATGAATCAGTCTTACACATGTGAACAGTTTCCGTCGTCCAAAAGTACACAAAAAGTCCAAAGCATCAGAGCGCTGTTTGTACTGGAGACGACCTGAGACCCTCCTGACCTTTGACCTTTGATCACTGCAGAGGATCTCCGTCTCCCTGGGTTACCTGGAAAGTCTCTACGAGAAGACAAAATGCCAAGTTCGAATACACCCACTGATCAAGTTCTCATAGTTTTCACAATATGATTTTTTTTACCATTTCACGTAGACCGTACCTTTAATGTTTTTATATTTTACACATTGTGCATTTGTTGTGTCCTTTATATGATGTATAGCTTTTATACCATAAAAATACACACTGCTACTCGTTTAGGTGCATTTATGTGTTTGAGTCCACACTACCGATTACATTCAATACATCATATTTGTAATATGAAATACACCCATTTGCGCTATTTGTCATTGAATTTTCATCTAATTTTATTACCTGTGATAAAAAAACACAACTTTTTTAAAATCAGATTTGTGTATGTATGTAATGTATATATCTGTGATTCTAAACATTTTATTTTGCTTTAAAAGTTTGGGAACTATCTCAGACATGAAGAAAAACTTTTAGTTTATTTACTTTATAGTTTATTTTTAAGTCACAAAACCTGATTTGATACATGTTTTTTTGCGTTTCGCTGAATAAAAGTTGTATTTTTCTCAGTGTAGTTTTGTCTGTAATATAAATGCATTAATAAGTCATTTTAAAGGGTGCTTTCCTGACACTGATTTTAGCACCCATCTTTACACAGCTATTATTATTTGTCCGATTCATTATTCAGTAAAATATGAGGAAACATTAAAGGTTAAAGGTGTGGGGAGGAAAGCAGACTATGAAGAATAATAAAAGATACATGCTTTAACCAGTGGTGTATGTTAAATCTGAGCAGGAAACTCAGATCTGTTACGAGACATTCACGTGGATTTTGAGATAAATACACACACCTAACAAAATAGAGACACATCGGAAGAAGTGCCTGGAATCAACAGTAGAAAACACTTTCACACTGTGCCCCATCACGGGGCCTCCTCTGCCTCACTTTGAACTTCCAAGGTGACGAGAACTAAATGCAGCGACGGCCGAACAAATCGTATGCGGAGAGAACGATCGACAGCCTCCTTGTGTCAGTAATCCTATCAGCAGCAGCAGCAGCAAAGTGGATACATGCAAACAATCAAAGTCAAACATGTTGCTTCACACACACGCTCGGATACCTGCTGATCCCTCCACAGCAGGGAAGCAAGGTTATAGATGTGTATGTGGGTTATACATTGGTTTTATATATAAAATGTGTGCTTGTGATGTTCTTCCACCTTGATAAGATGACAGAAACACTCCTGTCTCCTCGGTTTCCTGAGGCCCTCCATGGGAAGGCTGCAGGTAGAGCTGCTGTCATGGGAAGGGGTGGGCCACCGGACCCCCTCGGTGACTTGAACTGTTTTAATCATGGCCCCATGTGAACCCCGACAAAAGAGCCAGGTCAGAATCACCGTCTGCTCTTTTGTTGCAGGGGGAGCCACTGAAGCTGGGAGTGGGCTGCAGGCTCTGTCGCTGCTCCCATCACCACAGCAGGCCTCCTGTTTATTTGCTTTGGAGATTGTTTTATCCCAGGTGACAGTAAAGGTAGCACGTTCCCGGGATGATATATTGCACTGTAATCGCTTGTACCAGCCGACCAGCGAGGGTTGTCAACAAAGTCACCGTGGGGGGAGACACACACTCACACACACACACTCCACAGCTGGTAAATACCTTCATCACATCAAGAACAGCCAACAGAAAGATTACAGTTATAATTATACATGAAGTACTCATCTATAAATAATTAATTAATGTAAATCATGCCTTATATCCGTATTGCAGCTGCATATAATGCTGACGTAATCTGTCCACTATTCTATCTTTCAGAAAACGCTGTTGTACATTTCCATAATAGAATGAGTCATTATCACAATTTACGCGTGACGTCACCCACAGGTTTATGAAGAGCTGTTTTGAACCTGAAAACATGTAGCTCTGGCCACCACCATGTTGGCAGTCCTGTCTCTTCTGCCTGCTGATCTAAAAATCATTAAAGACGTGGGTCATCAGTGGACCTGAGGTGGGCTGAATGACGCCTGGGTACTCAAACAAGCCATCTGTAACGGCACCCTCCAGTCAGTCAAAGCGACCATACTGTTAATTATGCATAACTTTAAGCCTTAATATAATATAAACAGGTGATTTATATATATATTCAGACTTAGTACAGTTGTCATGAACGGGGAAATTAGCTATAGAGACCAAAACTGTTTTTTGTACCAGGATGTAAACATGTTTATTTCTGTTGTTGGATATTTAATATGGCGGCTTATGGAGATTGACTCATTCTGCAGACAGCCTCAAGTGGACGTTCGAGGAACTGCAGTTTTTGGCATGTAGGTTGCTGCTTGGTCATTACCTCTTCTACTGTACCTGGTTGATGATCATATGACAGACTTGGTAGTTTTATAGTTTTTGTGATAGTTTTGTGTTTCCTGTTGTTGTTCCCCCTGTCTGTATCTTGCATTTCTACTTCTTGTCTTGTTTCCTGCGTTTCCTTTGTTTCTTTGTCTGTCCGTTATGTGTCTACGTATCTGAATGTGTCTGCGCATTTCTGAAACTTGCCTGGGTTTGGTTTTTGTTTCTGAATTTTGGTTATTGCATTTTTGTTTGTATTTTTTTGCCTCGGCCTCCAGCCTCCTTTTAGTTTGTTGTGTGGTCATCCCCCGACCAGTAAGTGATTAAAAATCCTGAACATTTCTGCCTTTATTAGACAGCGACAGTAAAGGGCTGACAGGAAGTGAGTAAAGTGAGACAGATGTTGGATGCAGAAAGCAAAAAGTTTTAAAGGGTTTAAATATTTGATTTGAACATTAAGAAAAATAAAGATAAAGAAATAACATTTTAAACATCTGGTTTCATGTCAAATGATAAATGATAAACATCGTCAATACTTTATTGCAGCTAAATTCTCCTGTTCAAGATGTTTTCTTTATGACTGCACTGTCACGTCGAGTGGAAATATTTTACACATGGACTTGACTCTAACATGTTAAAACACTCAAAAAGAAACACGGCAATGCCACAGCAGTGACGACTAATTGGATCTGCACAAGACAAATGAAGCCATTCAGATGAAGCGGCTGATTAATATTGATCACCGAGCCCTCGTAAATGTAAACACGGCCTCTCCTGACTCTCCTGTCACTCCTCTGCTGCTTTTAAGAGACACAGCTGCCGACACTCTTTCGACGTTTGGTGACATTTTCATTGATCCTCGCAGTGATCTCTGGCTAAATGGCCCCCTGGTGTTTATAACAGAGGAGAGGATGGAGAGGAAAACATCTGTACAAATGAAGAGTTTGGATTGGGGAAAGTCTGATTAGAGCTCTCTTGATTTATGGGAAAAAGTGCAAAAATATAAAAGTGGTTTTAAATAAGATCTGCTTATATGTTGTTTTTGTTGGCTGGGACATAATGCTAATTCACAACTGGTCTACTTATTGAGTTTTTGCCTTCCCATTCAGTCTTGACCAGTCTTTAAATAATGCATGGTCACCCTCTGGTGGCCACAATAGTCACCACTATTCTCTATGTGGTAATGGATGTATTCTCATGCAGCAGCCTTGCATATCACTGCGCATTATGTTGGATATAATAATTTAATCTCCTCCGAATGTGAATCCCAAACAATGTACAACAGCGCAGCGGCGAAGATTGATGATGAATAAGCCAGAAATCATATAGAGAGGCAACAAAAATGCACGTATCGCCACAGTTTTCACTTTTCTAGGCCCGCTTTTGTTGCCATGAATATTACACTGAGAATCAAATTACAGGCATAGGCTTTGTGAATGATTGATACAATGCAACAGCATGCAGTAAAAATGACTCGAGGATGTTTTATTCATAAGCGAGGGAGAGGGTGGGGGGGTAGATAAACAATAAAATCTGGGCTGAAACGTGAACACCCACAGAACAATAGATTCATGAGAACGGCAAACACATTAGATTGTTGTATAATCGTTCATTCTTGGTGTTATCGCTCGAAAATGTATGAATTTCTCTTGGTCCGGGTGTAATTTGAATTCTGATGTCGAAATATCTCCCTCTGCTTTGAAGATTTCGACTTCAGAGGGAAACATTTTTTCGAACACATCTCATCAGAGTTTTTATGGGATTTATATAAGTGAGTTTTGCATTCATCTCTTTCCCCACTTTTCCCGCTCTTTTGAATTGTACACTTTCATTTGCGCCAGTGTCTTTCACTCACTTCCAGAAAAAAAACAAAAAACAACCCATGACAAACAGATGCATTAGCTCCCCCTAATTGCCCGAGATTACCAATGAGATGCCTTATGAGTTACCAGGGTTGCCTCCTAGAAATGAAAGGCCCCGGCCAATTTGCATGGGAGGTAATTGAATCGCCCCGCAGTGAGGGAGAGAGAGTGAGTGGGGGAGACGTGCCACGCATCACAGCCCAATTGGCTTCTCTGAGAGTGTGGCATGAAAAGCCATTTTCAAGCACTGAATGCCAAGGGTTTTGCTCTCTCTCATTCATGTGGAGACCACTTCTCGCAGCCTTTCCCATCCACTCCAACAGTGTTTCTCCGAGGCCCCGGCTGATGGCTGATGGCTGTTGAATGGGGGGTTGCGTTCAGGGGGGGGCCTCGCACATATGGGGAAATGACCAATCACTCCCCTTATCTGGAAATCCTGAGAGCAGTCGCAGAGGAGAGGAGAGGTGGGGGAAAGAAATGAGATATCTGTGGGAATGTGGAATAAGATGAACTATTGGCGTACAATTCTCTAAAGCAGGGATGAGAAATGCGTTGGGACAGCGGCGAAATGTAAATGTCATATGTTATCAACATGTGCAAACTGAATGTTCTGATGAGGTGAATAACCGCTACACAGCTACACACCCCATTTATATTCCCTGTTAATGTGAATATAACACTTTTATATAGAAATCCCTATATGCTGCAGGTAATGTGTTTCCAGAATGTAATTTACTGACATTTTGATGCATTAAAAAACACATTTCCCACTTGTGTTGTGCTGCTATATTTCTCTTTTTTTTCCACATAATTTGCATGTTTTGTACCTTTTTGTCATTGCCTCACAACATAACGCTAACGTTATACTACTATTCAGCGTGTTTTGTGTATGATATGTGGTCAAAAGTGTGCAGACGCGCATATCTACATGCTTTCATGCACGTCCATATCTGCCAACCTCCTAAGAGGTACACTCAATGCCAAATAGCCAGCTTTAGAGTGAACAAAAGTAAAGAATAAGACACATTTATCAAGCGACTTACTCCCACGTACAGCAAAGTGTGACATTTATTAGCAACTTGTCAAGTGATCACGAGATAATTATTCTTTACAGGAGACCAAGAGTAAGATATTTGGGTCACATCATCAGGAATGATCTGTGTTATGATGATGATGTGCACAAAGCAGTATGCTGGCTGTAAAGATGATAAAAACAGCCTTTTTTAGAGCCTACACTTTATACATCATGTTCACTTGGGGTTGCAAAGGTGGCATTTAGTGATGTATTTAAAATCTTGCATAAATCCCAAGATATAAAACAATATACAGAAACAAAAGGAGAAAATGAAGGCGTGTGTAAAGTGATTAGTGTCAGTTTCATTCTTTCATTCAAGAAAAAGTGCTGTAACATCGTGTCAAATGCTCTGAAGTGTGCATGTTACATCAGTTAACATACTCAGCGTGACACAGTGACATATTTCAGAAGGTGAGTGCTCACCTCTGTCTCTGTAGTGCAAATACTCTGAACCAAAAGACCTCTCGAGCTCCCTTAAACGTGAAGATTTATTTCACTTTTTAGCAGCTTGAGAAATACAGATCCCAACCTTCTCAACCCGATCCAGCACTTTTTTGGATGAGCGGTAACGCTGACAGAGAGCCAGACCTGTAGCCAGGTTTCAAAACCTTCTGGAAAGCTTCCCAGAAGGCTGTTAAAGCAGCAGGTTAAGGCCTTTCTTTATACTGTCATTGGTTAATGCTCGTGGTTTTTGGAGGGTGAAATGTTCAAGTGTCCACAGACTTTTGGGCATAAATCCCATTGGCTTAGTTCTCGTGAATTACTTTTCTCACATGTTATTACGGTTATTTATGGATGGTTTTATGAACTTGAATGTAAAAGCCCAAGTGAAATAAATAAACCCATTTATCTAAATGGATTTGCAGCAATGAAAGTGATGTGACAGTAAAAACAATATTAATTTCCTGCATTCTATGTATCATCTTGATGCCTGTCATCACGGATGGACAACATATGAGGGTCTCTATCCTTTTCATTTGCTGCCTCTGCATCTCTTTTGTCATCAGACCACAGAAAAAGGAAAACATACCCCCGCTCTTATTTATTTTTAGTCCTGGCCTCAAATGGGAATGAGGCCGATTACACTTCCAAGATTGACAATTTTATGCTGCCAAATTAAAGGAACCCTCTGAATTAGTGAGATAATTGCATGCAATCTCCCTTTAATGGGCCTGTCAGTGATTACTGACTGCCTCGACCAACCCTATCAGTGGCAGGGGAGGGGAGTGTGCTGAAATGAAATGTCAATCATATTAGAATAAATGAGTAAATTAGTGCGAGTAGCTCATTGTCAGAGCGAATCAGTCCTAACGTGCCACCCTCCTACCCAAGGCTGGGACTGACAAAGGAGGGGGGATGAAGAAAACAGACAGAGAGAGAGAGAGAGAGAGAGAGAGAGGAGTAAGAGAGACAAAGAAATTACATGTGAGCACATGGTGCTGACAGCTTATGAGATGTACAATTATTATCTTCAATTGGTGAAGCGCGGCGTTGTGGCAAAGAACAGTTGACAATAATTCCTCTTCATCTGCTCTTGTGTTCATTCAGTCGAGGCCGTCTGCTGCCAGCTGTAAGCGTTTCGAGGCCTTCACAACAGCGTTTACTGAACAGGAAGACGTTTAAGGAAGTTGACGAGGAGGAGTTTTTTAAGTGCAGTTCCCCAATATTTGCTCAAGATTAGTCTCGTCTCTTACACGCCTCTCTTTGTTTCCCTCAGAGGAATTTTCCCAAACACGATCCTACCTTGCAATTACGATGTAAACATGACTAAAGAAGAGGGGTTTTCCCCTCCGACTGCCACTGGCATCCAAATAAAAACTCATATTACAAACGATTGAGCTCATTTAAATATGGTTTCACTTCTCGTGTCATGGTTTCACTTATAACAACTTGCAACAAATACATAACATACATAAAAGTAACTAGCTTACTCTGTTTATCTGGTCTGACATCATGGACTTCAAGAGAGAGTTGGATCTGCATCTGTGGTCCAAAAAGCATTTTTCTGCACAGAGCACATCTATAAAACTCTTGACTGGACACCAACTGCAAACAATCAATTATTACTCTTTGTATAATGAATTTTGAAACCATTAAACAACAGCTCAGAAAGGCGATTTTCTAGGCTCTGTTTTATGTTGCTTGACGTCATCCCATTGTAAAGTCTTTGAGCTGAGAGGGCAGGTGGAAGTAAACATGAAAGCAGCATGGTTTTTGGCTGTTCTTTCCATTTTGCCAACAGTGCATGAATGCGGCCTCATGAAGTTGTTATGGTGAACATGTAAGCAAAGAGTTGCCTATTTACACAAACAGACAGATATTGTGTTGCAGAGCTCAATACCACTGTCGCAAATATGAACCTCTGTACATGTGTATTTGTTATGATTACATTACTAATAATCAAAAACTTTGCTAACAGCCAAACATCAAGTAAGTGCAACAGTCAGTCCCAGATTTAGTCTTGTCTCGCGGCCTTGATCACTCAGACTTTTATTATGTCCACAGACATTTCCCAGCTCCAGTTCTGGCACAACACTGGCTCTACCCAGGGTTGAGGGCTGAAAACCATCTCTTCCCAAATGATCCAAAACACCTGTGTTACAAACATTAACACTGCCATCATGCTCTGAGCTCACAGTCCAGACAGAACAACTAACAAACTGAGCTAACACGAAACTTTGTAAATCACCGTAAGTTGATGCACAGCAGCTGGAGAACATCAGATGGAAAAACGCTGATACAGTTTCAGCAAAATCAGTCAAATAGTTGGTGGTGTGCAACTTAATGCCGTAAAGTTTTTCGTACTTCTTGTGTGTGATCGTACCCGGGGTGCGTAGTTACAGTGTGGTAATGCAACGCCCACCATTCACTTGACTACTACTTGATTTTATAGTTACACGATGTTGCTTTAAGTACTTCCATAACGTTGGGGGACTACCCAGATCTCCTATAACAGGGTCAAACTCCAAACATCCTGGATCCTACACATATTCCAACCAATAGCATCTTTTCTTTTTTATAGCTCACTGCCTTGTAAACTTCAAGCTTTCTGCAATAAATGTTTAGTAACCAATCATATCATCAAGGGTTCTTCTCTGAGAAGAAGACATTATACAACTGTTCTCATACAGTCATCACTCATCACGATAATCCTTTAGGACTTTATTTAAAGAATAAAGTTTGACAAAAGGAACATTTAATCGTCTAAGAAGTTTTGTATTTTTGGTGTCTGGTGAAGAAAACATCTACAGCATATCCTCTGACTTCTATTGCTCTTGTTCCAAGTTTACCGCACACTCATTTCGTTGCTCTTTCTCTCACAAACACTCAGCCCACTTTCCCTTACGATTTCCCACAGGCACTGGGAACTGAGTGTAAATCAAGGCAAAATTCCTTCAGTTCGACAATTCATTTGTCCACAGGCTTGTTAGGCAGGAAGAAGGAGGAGAGGGAGCGTGTGTCAATAAATCATCTGACGCCTGGCTATATTTATGCCCACAGCAATGAGTTTAACAAGGAGAGCAGTCCTTGAAGCAATATCCTAAGTGGCACTTCATCCCTGTCTCCTTCTTCTACACCCCCTTCCTCCCTCCCTTCCTCCCCTCCCTCATCCCTCAGGAGACTTCTGATTGTGAAGTGGCAGAAGATGCTTCAGCTAGAGCGCGCAAAGGCAGAGAGAGAGAGAAGACGAGCCGAGACACACGCCGCCGTCTCTCTCTCACAGCTAAAATTATCCCATGAGCCAGAGATTTGGAGAACTTCATTTCCTTGTTCATAATTAAACTCCTCAACCTTAATCTGACCCAGTCATTCTCCTGCTGGAGCCCGAGCTGGGGCTTCCTGCAGCGCTTATTGAGCCCTACTTATTACAGGGATCAGAATCCATCCTCCACTTCAGCTGCCAAGTGTGGGTCACCCTATTCAATTATTTTTTTTCTTACAATTCATAGTATGAGGAGATGATAGATCCCGGAGATCTTGCCAGTGTGCTGTGCTTTTCACATAGTAGTGCGAAGAGCGGGTTCATGAGAGGTGACTCTTGCACTGTATCACTGCACAGTCCTATTCAATGCATGCTCAGAGAAAAGACCTAAAACAAAGCACTTTGCAAGTCTCACCCTGCATTATGCTTGTCACGCCACTAGATGGCAATCCTGAACCAGCCCTCTTGCTTCCTCTTTGCTTCTTTCCCACACTCTCTTCCACCCACTGCTGGTTTAATTACTGGCATTTTAAAAAAAGAGGTTCTGTTCGCTCCTCATAGGCCATCATCATCATTCCTCTGACGGAGATGATAGACACTCTTGTTTTGCTGTCAAAGCACTTTTCAAATCAAGAATAAGGCAGCTAAATCTTCGCTCTTATCTTTTTTTTTCTTCTTCTTCTTTTTTGCAGCAAATCAACACTGAAAAAAAGCAGCTGCCCCTTTTCATCTTGACCTTCTTTGCCAATTATCTTTTCCTTCAAAGTGGTCTTATTATGAAGAATGAAAGATAATGAGCGAATCGCTGGTTTTACCTTCCCGGCACCTGAGTCGTTGCAGGTAAACCAAAGGTGTCATAATCACCATCAGCACATGGGCCGGGCTGCTTTTGCTGCTACCCACCTTATGACCTGGGCTAGCACTAAACAACATCTGAGACGAAAAGGGGAGCATGCAGGTTATCAGGCACTTTCACCAGCTGTGACAGAGAGATAGCCTGGAAGTGTGTCTGACACCGTGGCAGTATTAGTAGATTTGTCAGTGTCAGCCTCGCTCCCTCAGCATCGGTTTTAATATCATGGAGAAAAAGTGTGATCCAACCCCGAGTTAACCCTACAACTGTGTGGGAAGGGGAAACAACAGCAGCAGCCGGATGATCAGCTCTGTTTCCATTGTCGTTGCACCCTTTATGGAGCTGATTTAGTGTGAGCCCAGAAGTGTGTCTTGCGCCTCGGCTACATGATTTGAGCCGAGGGTGGAGAATGGGATACAAGCTTGGCTCCATACAAAAGCCCCCTTGCTCGGGTCGCAGTGGCGAGCCTCTGACCTCTCCCTCTCAATGGGTATTGTGTGGCCCCCACGGATTGGAGAGTAAAACAATCCATATAGGTTTAACAGGCATGAAGCAGGACGGATAAAGCCCGGGAGGACACTGGAAGAAGAGGTTGTCGTCCGAGCCAAAGAGGCCTTGCCCCCAGCGTGCCACGGGGTCAAGGGCAGTTGGGTAATCTGCAGGGGAAAAGGTCACTGATGTAGACAGGAGCTGGCTGAAGCTCGCTCACCTGAATCAGACAAAATGTGCAGCTTTTAGCCTTGGCTCTAACCTTATTTTTCTTCTGTCTCCTGGTGCTAAATAGCCATGTCTATATGAACAGCGAGGAATGGCCGGTGTTCAATGGGAGACAGGCCAGACAAGGGGATTAGCTTGCTATGACCTGCTTTACAGTCAGCACAAACACAAACAATAGCCTCTCCTTTGTTTTCCATCCATCATCTCAAAGTTTTACGCATCCCACCTTTGTTGAAGTTTTCGCAACACAAGACGAGCACAGTCAAGATGTGACCTGAGCAATTACACTCTCAGTGTGCGTTCATATCATCTTTGATGTAACCTACTTTTTTGTTTTTGTTTTACTCTGGTCCCCCCCCCAAAAAAATGAATCTACAGCTGAATTCCTGGATTAGGCCGTGTGTCAAATTAATTCAGTTTTACCGGGGCTATGGAACAGATGGCTGATTCATTCAGGACTCAGGGTAGTTTTGTTGCCTGGCAATCTCCAGCCAAACCAAATCAAAGACCATAAACTGTCACTTAGGGGGCAGTGGAATCTGGTTTTGCACGCAATCTGACTGCGAAAGCATTGGTCATCATACAACCGCATCGCGCTATTCACAACCTGGTTCAAGAAATTAATAGATGGTTAAAGATGCAAGGGTCGATAAGGAGCTGCTTCTTTTGGGTGGTTTCCCCAAGAAGGAAGTCACATAGCAGCACAACTAGCTTTATGACTCTATGTTTTAGTGACATGATAGGTGATAAAATATAAAAATAAAGCAACTATACAGACAAATCTGAGTGGCACAGATGTACTTTAAAGTCACTACAGGAGTGTCTTTACTTTATTTTAGGTAAGGCTACCTGTTATATGTTTTAGTTATCAAAGTTGATGAAACTAATCTGGAATGCGATTGATTTCAGACAGACAGATAGATAGATAGATAGATAGATAGATAGATAGATAGATAGATAGATAGAACACAGTAAACATACATTAAAATGAACCTATAAGGTTATAAACCTGTGCTAAGAAATCAAACATATGCAGAGAAATGAAACCTGAATATATCTACAAGTAGAAAAGCGTGTAAAAAGTAAAAAATATAAATAAATAAATAAATTGTGCACAGAAATAAGAGACAGAACTACAAATAGGGAGCATGGCTGCAGTTTGTGCTCAAATGTCAGCTGAAGGACATGCTTTTACTTTGTAAAAAACGAGATTTCCACTATAAAACATTATGTCCTATCATTATCAGGCTATGAAAAGTCACATATCACTGTTATGTGAGGGAGCTAGTCGTTGTACCTGTGAGTACTTGGGGAGTATTTGTTACCTGGGCAGGAGTAAATTGATATATGTGTAAGTTGTTATGTTATTATGTGATTACTGTGTTCATTATAAGGCAGCAAAAACTTGATGTGAGCCCTGTAATGGAATATGAACTCCAGTGTGGTTGCTGTGGGACTTGTGTGTTGTGTTATAGGGCTTTTCCACTCACTCTCTCCCGCTCACTCTCTGTGTCTCTCGGCCTCTCTCGCTCATCGAGTCAAGGCGGGAGTTTACAGGAACAGCAGGCAGGCAGGGCCTTGTCACACCGCGGAGCAACACAGGAATGTATTGTATGCGTTAGAAAGACAGGACAGCTGGGGCAAAATAGTGCGACAAGTTCCCTGAATGTGTCCTCCCGGCGTGGAAAACGCGTTATATTCGCCGTGGCGTGAACGGGCGATCGAAATGAACCATAACACGTTGTTTTTAAGTGACGCTACGTGGTGCGTGGCGTGTCTTTTTTTGGCGCTGTAAAACAAGAGTCATACACACGCACACACAAGTGAGCCGCGGAGGAATCCTTAAGGTTGCCAGTGAGTGCTGCGGCACTGAAAGCACACACAGTAAATTGAGGCTCCGGCTTCGTGGAAAACCCGGACTGGAGTTTGATGTTAATCTGAGGCAAAAACACGTTTTAAAAGTAGAAAACTAGAAAACAGAGGCGCGGTAATGTTTCTCACGTCTTAACAAATATATCACAACAAAGTGCCAGTGTTAAATCCGTCATTTTTCAACACCTTTACCCGTTTTTTGGGCCTCTGCTTGCTAATGAGCTGCCTGTGTGTTGGAGGGAGCGGTTGCTGTACTATGACCTCTATCTAGACTTGACTATCTCTGTGGCTCAACTGTGAGAGCCAGACACCAGCAAACACAGGGGGGGAAGAACTGGTTATACTGGTGCTAAACTGCAGTACCCCTTGTATTATTCAAACATGAGGTCCCCTCCATAACTGGTCCAGAAAATATCAAGCAGTAATGAAATGAGACGGGTACTTCTTCGTGTCTGAATAACCCATTCAATACACCACTGAAGCCTCTGCAGCAAAGGCAGACATGTTGAAACGTCGGTGGAGAAAGTGCGCACGACGTTGGCCCCCATGCTGTCTGTAAACTTTAGTTTAGTTAGCTTGTTTCTTATCAGAATTATGTTATATGATGATATAATAATCCTAATAACAACATATATCAGCCTATACACACTTATTTCTCTTATTTCATGTGGTTATTTGTCCATATTTAGACACCAAACTGCTTTGGGAGAAACCAGAAATGATATTTTTCCTTATAATAAATGTGTGAAAGTCTTATAAAACATTAGTATGATCATTTAAATACGATATATAGTTATTCCTAATGATAAAATGTCCTATTTTATTCATTTCAAATCACTTTTTCCCACTATTCACAACACTTAAAGTGCAATATGTCTGTTTGTATGTGTTCTACTGTCATAGAAATTATTTTATGAACAAACAGGAGTGTTAGTTATTCATTGTGCATGTTATATACAAGTTTAGAGCTGCTTAGAAAGGCGTATAGCACGCAAACCCACAGCCAGTTGAGCAGATGAGCATGTTGAAGGCCAGGTCTATGTGACCACAGACATGTTTAGATCTACTGTATCTAGACGGCGGCGGCCCTCATCCTGTACAATCTCTCCAGTCTGTCTGCCCTGGAATGTCGCCACTGACGGCGATTCTTCCCTGGAACAACAGGGAATTATTTGGAAAGGGTGGCAAAATCAACACACCGTCTGTTGATTATCCCCCTGCTATTCTGGGGTCCTTTTGGCTCCGCTGTGTGTTCAAAGCATCAAAGGCCCGTCAGAGATGTCGGGTCTAAAGGGAGGCGATGCACAGTTTAATCAAACATTTGGGTGTCTCTGTGTTCAGTGTCATGTGCCACCATCTCAAAGAAATTGCATATTAAGAAAAACAATGGGTAGAAATCACCCCGTTTGGAGAGGAATTAACGCACATGTTGACACTTTT
The DNA here is from genome assembly GCF_000972845.2 of Larimichthys crocea. Classification (NCBI taxonomy): domain Eukaryota; kingdom Metazoa; phylum Chordata; class Actinopteri; family Sciaenidae; genus Larimichthys; species Larimichthys crocea. Next base: position 4,491,233 of record NC_040023.1, on the reverse strand, counting down.
GAAACCTGCACTGAGATGCATTTGGTTGAAATCCAACAAAGGACATTGTTGGGTGCACTTAAGAGAGAATTTCTGCTCAATAGAAAGCCATATTTTTGTAATCGTGATCCAGCATTCAAGAAAATACATTACTTTTGCGTCACTTTAATCTTACAGGATAGACTTGTTATCAAGTGTCACACATACAGCATGTTACATGACATTTGATAAAAGATCTGGTGGAACTGTTTGCATCGTGGCTGCACTGTTGTTTTGATTTGGACTCCAATCACTCAGTGCATTTGTTATTGGAGCTGTATGCCTCCGCCTGGTCTGATAATACCCTTTCTCTACCAGGGCCCTTTCTTGACTGTCACGTCTGGTTGACACAAAGTGCTGCTACACGGATGGGGGTTCACCCATCCCTTGAAAGCCCAGCTGTCAGTGGTTACATAATAGCAGAGCCTTGTTGGGCTTGCCGGACTGCTTTGTGCGCCTGTCACTGAATGTGATTGTGGGTAAGATTAAGCGGCGGGTGAGAAGCCACAGTTAAGGGGTTCCTACCTGGTCTCCAGCAGAGACGACAGAACAAACAGACTCAGAGGTTTTGGAGAGCGCTTTAATGTGGCTCAGCAAGAATCGTATCCCTTTTTTCACACCGTGCATTGTGTTGATGAACAGCGCTTCTTGCTTACATGCTTGGATGTTTTATGTATTGCCTAAGTAAAGACCTGCAAGGGAGAAGCTGAAGCTGCATGGGCGGCCGGTGAACTGAGCATCAAGAAGTGATATATATATTTGAACAAATGGCATTAACCAAAATGCTATTTTTACGTGGATTTAAAGCTGTAAGACAACTCCTCTGCACAGATTCAAAAACTAAGGGCTGAGCTGATTGTCTGTTGCCCACAGCTACAATCAATAACTGCTTATGAAATATCATGTAATGTAATGAATTCACCCAAAAGGAAAAAAAAAAAATCCCAACTTAATAGCTATACAGCCAGGACGAGGACATGCATGTGATTCCAGTAAACATGATTTAATAATAAATGTGTTATTGAGCTTGAAACCATAAAAATCATGGATGGTGGTTGGGGGTATAGGGGAAGGGAAAGGGGGTGGTGGTGCCAATTTATTGTAGAGAGACCTGATTTCCCCAGGGCTTGTGTTGTTAATTCAGTGTATTATAGCACTGTTTATCCAAAGAGGGACCAGGAGCTGCTTCAATAGGCTCCCAAAGAGACCGGGACCGGTGATTTCTACCGGACTGAAGCTCCTCTTGAGTGCATCCCTTACAGGCCCGCTTGATGAGACTCTGTTTGCTTTGCCTCCGTCTCCCTTTTCCTGCCACTCCAGACCAGCTTTTTCCTCTCTCTCTCTCCGCTGCTTATAACAGAGCCAAGCCTTACATTAAATCTGTGTTTCTGCATAACCGGCCTTGTATGTTTTTTTTTTTTTCCCTCTCTCTCTCTCTCTCTCTCTTAGTCTGCTGGGCCCTTCTTCTGTCTCTCTCCTCTTGCAGTGTGGAAATAGCGCAAGCGCCAAAGCCTCCCAGTGCCTCGCTTACTATCAGCGCTTCTTCTTTTGCACAACCTGAATTCTTCCAACACAACAGCAAATAAACACTGTTGCAAAAAAAAAAGAAGGAGAAAGCGGGTGGAGGAGTGGTAGGGTGGGGGTTACTGTGTACAGCACGACAGTGCCATTTAAAACTGTGGCTATGGAAACCCCTCTGTGTTCCCCTATAATATGTGTTTACGTTGCTGGGTTTGACTGACAGATAAAGGCACACTGGGGGAAGAGCCTCTTTTAAAATGCATTGTCTTCAGCACCTCCTCCCTCCTTTTTGTTTTTTTTATTATTTTCTCCTAAAATAGGCCTCTCTGGCAGGTTAAAATGAGGCAGAATAAATTACTTTAGCTATATTTTGCCCTTCTTTCCCCTACTGTCTTGATTTGTACAGTTGCAGGACAGAAATTGCTCTCCTCGGTGCCTGAAATTAAGCATTGCTGTTGTCCCTGACTATGTTCCTAGAGCCCATTTTATTGTAACAGTCTCAGTGAGGATTGCGTATGTGGCGCCTGCTGCTATCAAACGAGGGATATCAAAATCTCTCGGAGAGGCGTTGAGCCAAAATCCTCCAGTAGGAAGGTTCACGGCTAAGACACTGAGGCAATATCGCGTGTTTTATGTCCAATGGTGGGTATAAAAGTGAATAAACAATAAATATATACTTTCATTCACAGATGCTGTGAATCCATACAATAAAAGCTGTTATTACTTATTGATTTTTCTCATGAAAATCCGATACAAACAGACAGGTGAGGCTAGACAGGGGGCCCGTGACACATGTGTCCGCAATGTTTTGCATCTTCGCTGTATGCTGTTTCTTATTCTTGCACCTCTCATCTCACGGGAGAGACTGCAAGCTTTTTAATGAATCACTCTCAGTTTGTAATGCTTCTGTAACCTAATGCTAAGTTGTGTTTGGGCCAGTTGTCTAGAGGAGACAAGCCATACTACAGAGGCACATGCCAAACAAAACCCTTGGTTGGCACTATGATGTGGGCATCATGCCTTTGCCAGCCTTCACTCTGTAGGGCCTGTGCCAACCTTTTATAAATGCCCTATTTGGCAAGAGCTGTGCCCAGCAGTGTCTCTTAAGGTTCTGGTTCAAATACCCTCTTCAAATGTGAACCTGATCCAAATCCTAAATGATCCAAATGATGCGTTCCAAATTGTAAGCTCTCATATCATATTCAGAGGAAACCGTGGATTATGTTTTATCAACTCGACTGGCAACAGATGGAGAAAAACTGGAAAGTCATATGCACGGCCTCGTTTTTCTTTATTGTCGCACATTATAGTAGATTTTGTTCGTTAATCTCGGCATCCTCCTCTCTTGCCACGCGTGGAGAAAAGAAAGTGGCAGCTGCGGCACATCAGCGTTCATGGTTTGTTTTCTTGAAGCTCGGAGGTGTGTCACCTAGAATTACCGCAAAAGAGCAATTACGGCTTAATGTCCTCTCTTTCATCAGCATTTCAATGCAGAGATTTGAGATCCGACCCCCACCACCCACCCTCCAGCCGGTACCACCCCTATCTTCAACCATGCCCCTCAAGCCTCAGGCCGATAATCAGCCCCAAAGAATGGTTTCTACCCCCAATAGGCCTTGTAGTCCCCTATCTTGCAGCCTCCCCACAGAGTCAAGATAAAGTTTTGTTTTCACAGTTGACTGGTGGGTGGTGCTGGACCCCCTTCACCCCCCTTTTACACCCGCTGTCCTAGCACGGATGCTAAAAGGTCATTCCTGAAGTGTGTCGCCCCACATGGAGACAATTCCCATCACAACGGAGGGGCCCTTTGATTGTCTTCATGCCCGTATAGCTGCCTTACCATCAAACCTATTCTACCCTGATGTTGTCACCTTGCAAAGATTGTGTTTTATATGCCTGAGTTTACTCCCAGGCTGTCTCTGTTTGAGTTTATCCCGCTTCAAACAGAACTCTCTCGCTGTTTCAACATCGACTCCACCACCTATCTCGTATCAAACTGCTATGCTAATGTATTCCCTTCTTCGTCTCTCTCTCTTTTTTTTTCTTTTTTTTTCAATTTCGCTTCATCGTTGCCCTTTGTAAGTTAAGGCACTCATGCTTGAAACAGCACAAACATCAGCCCCCATAAGAGGGAAGAGTTCAGGCACAACAAAAGGCGCATCTGTAAACAATAGGCTAAAAGAGTGGGACAAGAAAATGATTCAGCTAGTAGCAGCTGAAATACATCCAATTTCGATATATGAGAAGATTGGTCTCTTGAGCATCTAAGGGGGCCCAGGGAGTGAATTACATCAGCCGTTTTTCAATATAATGCCTTGTATCAACATACTGATATTACGCACAGAAAATGGTTTCTCCATAAAATGCTCCTTTGGTTTCTACATAGACTCTATTTTCCGCTGCTGGATAAGTACAGCTGCTTGCAATTCTTTTTTTTTTCTTTTTTTTTTCACAATCCATTCATTCGCGTCCAATTCATCTTCTCAGTCTGCCATAGTTCATATTGATATATGCTCAGGGGCTGTTCTGTAACAGGTAACTTAATCACTCCGTCTTCAACATGTCAATTTCGTCCATCTCTCTGCCAGCCCACTCTGCTGTTCATCATGTCTACATTACAGTTGGCTATTTCACCTCAAAACAAACGCCGGTCCCCCGACTGCCACCATTGATTCCAAACCTATGGCTTCTGAATCAGTAATTCAAACATGCATATTTGGTTCAATTATTGTTTTAAATATTCATACCCCAGTCTATCTTGAATGTAGTGCATGAGCAGAATCTAAAAGCCCGGGTCTATCATCCACACATGAAAAGGAGGGCATCAAAATAAAGCATTTCCTCACCTTATCATTGTTAAAGAATCATCTCTAAACATTATTTTGAAGCTTTCTTCTCAATGGTATTGTTTGTGAAAGTTGATGGAGATGTAAAGTGTTCATTAAATAAAATGTAAAATAAATAATCACTTGAATAAATACATATAAAACACAATATAGTAATACTAATAAGTCTAATGGATCACACTCTATCTTAGATACTCAAAGTGCTCATAGTGAACTCACCCCAACCACTGCTCAATGTATTTTAAACTAATCAGGGTAGGGACAGTGATGTGATTGGATCTGTTTGTCTTGAATGGCACTATGGAATAAAAATACAGAAAAAGTAGTTGCGAGAGTTATAAAAATTGATTTCACAATATAACGTTTACATGACTGTAGTCTGGCTCTTTAGAAACTTATGAGCCCTATTTCTCATATCTATTTGGCACAAATACACGTTTGTGAACTTATTGTCTCATTAGTTACCAACAACTCATTGTTGAATGAACTAATATACAAAAGTAAATACCAGGGCTAGTAAACAGCCCAAATAAAGAGAAATAAACTTAGAGAGTTGCTCTGATTGATTAGAGCTAACATTTACCCAGCAAGCAGCAACCTCTGTAGCTGTGAACTGCAGTTCCTCAAATGGCCACTTGAGGCTGGCTACAGGACATGCCAATCTCCATAAGCGTCCATATAAATGTCCAACTTCACCGCAGAAATAAACATGTTTACAGCCTGGTACAAAAAACACTTCTGGTCTCTATAGCTAATTTTCCCGTTCATGACAACTGTACTGAGTCTGAATTTGATTTAACTCACCTGTTCAAGTTATATTAAGGCCTAAAGTTGTGCATTACTAACAGTGTGGACGCTTTGATTGACAGGTGGGTGCCATTAAAGATGGCTTGTTTCAGGTGTCATTCAGGCCCACCTCGGGTCTTTGATGGTTCACATCTTTTCAGGTGGAAGAGACAGGACTACCAACATGGCCAGTGCCACAGATTTTGAGCTTTAAAACGGCTCTTCAGAAATCTATGGGTGACGCCACACATAAGCTGTCCATCCTTATACTGTCAGTGGTTCCCAGCTTGCTAGCATATTAACTGTAAGTTTGCCGGCATCTGTTTTGCAAAGACGTTCAGAGGACTTTCTGTCATTTTTTGGTGTTTCTGCCTGAAGGCCTCAGCAGGAATTATAAGAATAAAGTGCCAGAATTTAAGATTTCAAGTGGCAAGGCTTGAAAGTGAATTTATGTTTTGGGGGTAGCCCTTTTTATGTTTCCCCCCTGCAAAATCACTTTTCTTCTTCCTCTTTATTTTGTCCCTACCTCGCAGCTGAAGCGCTGACAAGATGCTCTGTGTGATTTATAGGGATGGGACTGTTTGTCAGTCGAGTAGAAGCTCACATACTGGGCTCCGTGACCCACAGTGGAGCAGTTCCCAGTATGCTAGCTAGTGATGAGTTCCCTTACTACAGAGATGATTCCCCACACGGCTCCTTTTCATCCCCATTGAAAAGAGAGTGAGCACTTCATTGTCCTTGCAGGGTGGACACCGTAATTTTGAGTGCTCTTAACCTTGCCTGGCTTTGTTGAGATCGGGGGGGGTCCTTCCTTCACTTCAGTTGAACACACTGCGAGAAAATGGAGTGTTTAGAATTCAGCACCGACTGTGAAGACTTTATAAATTCAGGAGATTTTGGCCCCCAAAAAATGCCCCCTAGCAAATTATCACCCCTCAGACACACAGTCACACACACATAAAAAGATAGATAAAAGTGTCCCAGTGTAACCTGAATATGTCCCATCAGCTTTGATTTGAAAGCCTGTCGTAGAGCATTGAGGTCCCCCGGTCTATTTTCACCTGAGGAGCTGAAAAGGAATTCACTGCTTGGGAAAGAATAATACAAGAAGAGAGAGAGGAGCTGCTGATTGAATGTCTGCTAAGCAGTTCAGGGTGAGCTGTGGCTCCTGAAAAAGTTTGATCCCATTTGATCAAATCAGATAAGAACAATGGCTGAAAGATTAATCTGAAATATGACCTTATAAGGCTGCGGGAATAATTCCACAAGTGCTTTTTAATATCCTTTCATCTATGAGAGCTGTATGTTTGGATTAAACCTATACCGAAGCTATGAAGTGAGACTGTGGGATCTTTTTTTTTTTATAAGAAACTGATTGTCCACATTTATTAAGGAGCCCTGGAGGAGATTTTTTTTAGTGCACATACCTTATCCCTGCAGTGTTTACAGAGAGGTGGGTGTGTGTTTGTCAGGTGTAAGTTTAAACATCCACACACACACAAGCACGGATGCATGCACAGCGTCTGGGAACGAGCCGGATGCCCATTGCACTTCGCAAAAGTGGCACTTCCTTCCTCTACACACTCCAGACTATGCGTTGAACTGCTGCCTGGCAACCATCTGGACAGGACCCAACTGTTGTGATTGTGTGTGCGTGTGTGTGTGTGTCTGTGTGTTGTTTTAATATGTGTGTGCGTGGCCAGGACAACGTCACTGTGGGATTGCCGCTGATGTTTGGCACAGGTATGCATTAATGAAGGACTGTTGGCGACCATAAATTTCAGTGTGTGTACATTCTTGTCAGGTATGAGCTGTGGTTGGCTGTTGCACACGTGGGTGTGTGCACTAAGCATCCGTGAATGTGTGTGTGTGTTTGAATTCAACTCCACTCTTGTTAGGAAATTCCACGCCACATTATTGGGTTGTCTTGGTGATTGTATGGCTCCATTCCCAGACTGGATCCCGAGGGATTAAAGTAAAAGAAAAACTCCTGAATGATCAGTCATCAGCTCAACAAGAGTGACACTTTTACTGTTCAAAGCTGAGATTAATTGAAGAAAGTTCCTATATTAAAAAATGCATATTTAAAAATATCAAAGGCTTACATAAATTAACAAAAATAGAATATTTTGCCTTAGTTAAGTCAGTAAAATATTTATGACCCTAGCCTGTCCGCTGAAATTTGTGTTTTGCATTAATGACCAGATATGATATCAGTTTAATACTGATTACAAGAGTGGAATTAAAAAAGGGCCCATTGGATGAAGTCCAAGCTGCTGTCTTGGTGACGGCCGGGGGAAGCCGCGGCATCGGGCGGAAGGTGATGCATCACGGTCATCCTCGCAGGGAGGCGGTGGTGGGACACAAGTAAACACTCTTAAATCATCATCCTGGGACAGATGGGGGGGTGGAGGAGGGGATGTCACGTGACCCCCTCCCAGCGCCACCCTCCCTCCAACAGTGACAAATGTGACAGACAGCGTTTAAAAATGAATTTTTCCCTCTCTTGTTTTCAATTAAACCAAAGACAAGACATGGGGGGGCACAATACTACAAGATCATGTGGGAAGTGTGAATCTTATTCTATAGGAGCCAGACAGGATTATGACAGAGAATTACAGCGAGAGGTTTTTTTGTGGTAACACCTTTTCGTCAAGTCATTCTTTGTCTGTGGGTGGTAGCAGTTCTAGTACAGTCACAACAATTATAATATTGAATGTAAAACTACTGTAGATGGCCTTTTTTTCTCCAATCCAGCGTCTATGTAGTATTTTAGTATAAAAGCATCTTTCTAATACCTGTAGATTATAATTTATTTATCTTTATCTTAGTTAGCTGTGCACATATGTATATACTGTCATACCCACACAACCAGTTGTATAAACTGTATTTAATCCATCATTTTTACTGCACTATCACCAGTCCTTTATTCAGTGTATTCATGTTATTGTCATATATACACACACATAGATACACATATTTATATTTATGCATATCCATCCATCTAACATCTGTAACCACTTATCCTCACCAGGGTCAAGATGAGGCTGAAGACTATCCCAGCTGACTTTGGGCAAGCAGCGGAGTATTTATGCATATATATATATATTTATATACCTTTTTAATATGTATATAGTTATTTTATGTTTATGTTTACATTCACCTGTCAAGTCTCTTGTCTTTTAACTGTACTTATGTCTATACCTTTATGTACTACTGACAGCAAAGTGAACCGGAGTCAAATTTCTCCTGTGTGGCCAATAATAAGTAAGTGATTCTGATTTTTCATCTTTACATATCAATTTCAACAATCATCGTGTTCCTAATTATTAATTCTGGGTTAACGTAAGGTCCACGCGCTTTGCTGTTGAGCTTGTCCGGACAGGCTGCGTGGCATTTTAGAGAACACCATATCCTTGTATAACAAGAATCACATAAATAAATGCATGACACTCTTAGCTGCACAGGAGGTCTTTAGCATCATGTTGTTGCTCTCCCACAGAGGTTTAACATACCATATGATCTTAGTGCTTTTAAGTCACTTTGCAGCTGCACAGAGCCACGCAGACGGGCTGAACAACAGATAAATATTTTTCAAGGTGAAGCGCTGAAAATACAGCACTTTTTTCTTTTTTCTTTTTTTTTGTTGAAGCCACTTCTAAAATAAGAAACACCAGATAGAGAGAGAAGAGAGAACATAAAAAAAGCAGATTATAGTCTTCTTTTTATAAAAACATATGAAACAAGAGAAGAAGACTGCACCTCCTGATAATAAACAGCAAGTTTATGCTAAAAAGAAAAAGAAGCTCCCTACCCCCCCCTCCTCTCTCTCTCTTTTCCTCCCTTACAGCCTAGTCTCTGCGCTTTCTGCTAACACACACACACGCACGCAACGCACGCACACACACCTCCCTTAGCCTATATAAGCAGACAGCAGCTGAGCTGACCCCCCTCCACCAACACCACCACCACCACCACCCTGCTCCTGCTTTTTTTTTATTTTTTATTATCACTATTAAACATACAAAAGCTGTATGCTCTAAAAAAAAATGTATGTGGATATTTTTTTTTATTACATGAACTTAAAGTAAGAATATACATATATATAAAAAAATATAAAAAAAGAGGATGTCTTTTCCACGGACAGAGTGAGCTATGTTGTGAGCAGAAAGCCCCGCATTGTAGAGAGAAAGGGCTGAGCAGAGCAGAGAGAGAGAGCTTGCTTTGCTTCCCATCCCCCACATTCACATAGCAAAGTTCTGCTGCTTTTGCAAGCGGCGGTGTTGCCTTCACGGACTCCACCCGAGGCTCGTGAACGCACAGTGTCGCAGCATTTCGACTGCTTTTCATGCTGGAAATAACGCACTTTGTGCTATTACATAAGTGGGAATATTGTTTCTTTAGTTTATATATACACATATATATAAAATAACATAATCTGCTGGAAGCAACTGCACAATATCATTACTTATATATAAAATAAACAATATTATATATGTCATTTTATTTTTATAGGTACTGTGCAGGATTTTGCAAGATGTAAGTTGTGACTATAACACAGCCTGCTTCTTTAAACAATAATCCATATGTTTATACAGTAGTATAATCTTTATAATATTTATTTATCCAACACTGCTGCAGCTTAAACATATAGATACCATCCCCTCTACATCACCGTGCCTGGTGTTATCTATGTGTTGACTGCAACTAAATAAGCAGGCTGTGGTCGTGTGTGTTTTTTACACTGTTATGAGTCGTTTGGTTTTCTGACTCAGGGGCGTGAGAGCTGAGATTTCCGACAGCACTGCGAGGCATCATGAAGGCTGCTGCTGCTAGGAGAGCGCGAGGCAGGCAGGCAGAGAGCACGAAGAAAGGGGGTGGGGGGTGGAGGGTGGTGGAGAGACATAGGTTGTCTGTTTCTATTAATTGTATAGTGCGACTTTATGTTTTTTATCCACCCTCTTCTACTCTTTATTTAAAATTGTTCTCATGTTCTGATTTGATTTGACTTTTTATTTTATATATATATATATATATTTAAAAAAACAAAAAACAGATAACATGTGATGCTGTGTTCAGTTTCAGTTTAAATGCTGTCACTTTTCCACCACCACTGTTTCTCTTTTTGTATCTTCACTTCCTGCTCTGTGACTGGCTCAGTCCATCCCCCATCCTTCTTCCTTTTCTATCCTCTCTCTCTCTCTCTCTTTCTCTCTTTGCACACACAGACATGCACAGGTTGTGATTTCATGCTTCTTTTCTTTTTTTTCTTCTTCTCTACTTTCCTCCTTCCTCTATGTACACACTTTTCTCTCATTTGCTGTTGTCGACACATGGAAGCAGTATGGAGTCAGTCACATCCATCCACCCTATTTTAGTCCAGTCTCGCAGAAAGAAGACTAGTTTGTTCCGCTGCTTCTTTAATGAGCTAATAAGATTAATTTTTTCTTTTTCTTTTTTTTTGAAAAGTGCACAAAGAGCAACACACAGCTCGTGAATGAAGCATGTTTTGTAATCAGAATGGCTGAATAGTTATGGTTGACTTCAAGGCATAGTGATATAAGTATACAATCAAGGTCTGTGGCTAGAAGCCTTGTATATGGTAGATATATAAAACATATTATAAGTTAAATATATGAGGTCAGCCTCCCATTTTTAGCTCATACTATAGCAAACAGCATCAATACCATGTAGCAGTACATCATAAATACGAGCCCTGTATACAGAAGCTATACATATAAGTATGAATATATATTGTAAATATATAGTCCTCTAGATGTCAGGGATGTAAAGGCTCTGTTAGCTATATACCTTAGCTCATACTTTAGCAAACAGAATCAATACGATGTAGCATTACATTATAAATACTAGCTCTGGATATAGAAACTAGTTAAAACAGATTATAAGTTAAATATATGCGGTCAGAGGTGTGAAGACTCTGTTAGCTATTTAGCATGCAACATTTTTAGTTAGTACCAGAGTCAACAGCAACAATACGATGCAGCATTACATTATAAATACAAGCCATGTATATGGAGGCTTTTTAAAACATATAAGTAAAATATATCTTATATAAATATATGAGGTCAGGGATGTAAAGCATGTTAGCTACATTTTAGCCCATACCACAGCAAACAGCATCACTACGATGTAGCATCACATCATGAATATTAGCCCTGTATATGGAGGATATTTAAAACATATAAGTTAAATATATCAGCGACATACGTGAGGTATAAATATATGAGGTCAGTGATGTAAAGCTTCTGTTAGCCACATTTTTAGCCCATACAACAGCAAACAGCATCACTATGATGTAGCATCACATTATGAATACTAGTCCTGTATATTATATAAGTTAAGTTAAATATATCAGTGACATATATAAGGTATAAATATATGAGGTCAGTGATGTAAAGCTTGTGTTAGGCACATTTTTAGCCCATACCACAACAAACAACATCACTATGATGTAGCATTACATTATGAATACTAGCCCTGTATATTATATAAGTTAAGTTAAATATATCAGTGACATATATAAGGTATAAATATATGAGGTCAGTGAAGTAAAGCTTCTGTTAGCCACATTTTTAGCCCATACAACAGCAAACAACATCACTATGATGTAGCATTATATTATGAATACTAGCCCTGTATATTATGTAAGTTAAGTTAAATATATCAGTGACATATATAAGGTATAAATATATGAGGTCAGTGATGTAAAGCTTCTGTTCCCTACATTTTTAGAGATGCAGATGTAGCATTGCATTATAAATTCTATCCATGTGAAGCTGAATATGTACCTCAAAGAAAATAGACCACATTCTGTAAATATATATATATGCATAAAACTTAAAGCCTAAATCTCCCCTCATAGTCCATTGCTGTGGATCTTCATTAGCATAAGCTGTTCACCTATATAGCTCCATGCAACACTTAATTAGTCTCGGGATGACCGGTGTTTTATGCTCACAAACAGTGCTTTTCGAAGCACGTCGACATTTTTATGTATGAGCTCAGTTTAAAGCGCATTAAGACGGACAATAATGGCCTCTTCTTGGGTATAAACAATGTTGTTATTAAGAGTCAGTCCGGGTCCAGTTTTTGTTTCTGTGCCGCCGACTCCGCTCCGGGTTTTTATTTTCTCGCGACAGGTCGGTAAGATGGCTGTGTCTCGCGGAGCCTCGTGCTGGTTTGGTTGATTTCTAGCTCGCGCTCTCGCTCTGTAACAGAAGCCCCCCCTCCAACACACACACATACACACACATATATACACACACACACTTGTGTCGGTGAAATTCATTTTCCCTGGCTCCGTATTTATATATTTTTTCCTTTTACAAACTTTCCCCTCTCTGTTTTAACTTTAAACGGAGTCGCGGTGGATTACCGGATACCGGTCCGGGCGGAGGGCAAAGGGGGGAATGAACCGGGACGACGGGTACGTTGTTATAAATATAATTGTATTTATATTCAATGGTTATTCGGAGTTTGATTGTGAGTGAGTCGCCGTGCTGAGAGAGAGAGCGGTAGAGAAAGAGTGGAGGAGAGAGAGAGAGAGAGGGATATCATGGCCGCTCAGGTCGCCAGCGTCGCCACTCTCAACACTAGCCCGCCATCCGAACTCAAAAAGCCGGATCGGGACCCACAGGAGGAGTCGGTACCGGGAGAGAAACAGCATGAAAATAAGGAACCGGGACCTGACGGCGGATCTCCTGGTCAGAAGGAGCTGCAGGACGGGACCGATGCTGGAAATGCTGGGGGAGGAGGGGATCCTGACATGAAGAACGGCAACGGGAATTTGCCCAGGGTAAATAATAATAGCAGTAATCAGAATGATACAGGCGGGCCCGAAGGGAATAACCATCCCGGGATGGGACACCACCACCCGGGCCCCTTTCCTCCACCTCCTTACGGTTACAACCAGCACTACAGCCGGGCCCCTTTTCATCAACATGGCGGACAACAAAGCCCTGGCATGGCAGCTGCATCGGGGCCGGGCATGATGGACCCTTACCCCCCTAATTCACACGAACACGGCTACCCGAACCATTATAACAACTACAGCCCTTTCCAGAACAGGACTTCTTATCAGGGCCAAGGATACGGGGCCATGAATTCCCCGCGTAACAACAACCAGCCTCCGGCGGCTGGGGGGCAGCCAGGCAAGCAACAGCCAGCAGGAGGAACCACAGCTATGGCTGCCTCCTACAATAATCAGAGGTATAACATGGGAAACCAACAACCTACGTCTACGCCAACTTTAAATCAGCTTTTGACATCCCCGAGCTCCGCCAGGAGCTACCCGAATTACCCCCAAGGAGACTATAACAATCAGGAAGGGGCCAATAAGGGACCAGGAGATATGGGCAGCAGTCAGTATGCTGGGGTCCATCCGGGTTGGCAACAAAGGACCCACCATCCGCCTCCCATGAGCCCGGGAAACACTGGACAACCTCCAAACAGAAATCAGGTAAACTTCACTCACTGCTCGGACACACTTTGACTGAGTTAGAGTCAGCATGTGGCAGAGAGAAAGCACAGTGGAGTTGCATATTGCATTGGGACCCAGCCATTGTCTATGGTAGCTAGAGCTCTAAAATGGCTGCCTCTCTCTCTCTCCCTCTCTCTCTCTCTCTCTCTCTCTCTCTCTTTTTCTCCCAATACCACCCCCCCTCTGCAATAGAGTGTTTTTATTTTTCTGTACACCGAGAAATAAGCTGCATATTTAGCCAGAAACTACTTTACAGAGTTGTGGTGTTATCAGGTTTTTGTGTGTGTGTGTGTGTGTCCAAGAGAAGCAAGAGTTTAGACTTGAAGTAAGAGGCGAGAGTTGGAGAAAGTGTGCATGCGTGCAAAAGAGAGAGAGAGAGACAGAAAGAAAGAGAGGTTTCTTTGCAGTGTGCCTCCTGTTTTTTTTTTTAAGTGTTGTTTTTATTATTATTATTTCTGCAAGAATTATGCTACCAGGAGAAAAAAAAAGTTGTATCAATGCCTGTCAAAAGGGAGGGGGAGGGGGAAAATGACATGAAGTAATATTTGCATAATTATTAAAGGAAAGAGAGAAATAATAATAATGATAATAAAAAAAATGCAGATGTGTCGGGGTGAAATTGCAACAATTACATCCGGATCAAAGTGTGATTGTGCTTCTTCACCCCCCTCCTCCTTCTCCTCCTTGACTCGAGGTGTTTCATTCATTGTGGTTCGGTTCGACTCCCCTTCCCTTTTCTTTTTTTTTTTTTCCTCCTTCCTCCTCCTCTCTCCTTTTTTTTTTTACTACCCCCCTCTCTTCTTCCTCCCCTTTGCGTCTTCTCCTCCTTTTTTTTTCTTCTCCTTTTCTTCTTCCACGCGTGTAAACACCTCCTCGCTCGCTCGCTCAGGTTCCAAGTTGTTGCACGGTGCAGATTTGCCTTTTTTTTTGCTTTTGGGATTTGAATTATGGAGGTAAAAATCCTGCTGTCAGAGCCAGGAGACAGTTGGTCTTAGGTTGACATGCGAGCCGAGATCTGATTGGCTCCCCCCCCTCCTCCTCTCTCCCCTCTCTCCCATCCTCTCTGCTCTCGGCCATTTATAATTGCATCTAATGGAAGAGGCTGCAGAAAAACAGCCCCCTCTGCCCGCTTACATCCTCTCCTCCACCGTGTCTAAGACGAGCACATTTCCACTGTGTTTTGCACGTTTTGATTCATTTTTAAGCAAAATTTAACCCTTTTAAAAAATATCTATTTTTATGCATAGAAAAATATGCGAATATCCTCTTTTATCGGAGGAGAAATACACGCCAGAAAGCACAATATTAACGTTGGAATAGTTTTATTTATTTTAAGCATCCTGAACACACATTTTGTTCACTTCCTCCCCCGCTGCAGTAATTTGCATTATGACTGTACACATCCACCGTTTGTTGTTGTTGTTTTTCCTATATATGTATTTCATTGCACGTTAAGCTCATGTGCTGAGTCACATCTCTGCTCCTGAAGGTTTTTATTTTTTATTTTATTTTTTTTTGCTTCTTACACAGGAGGGGGGGTACACTGTGTGCACTAAAGCTCGTTCAAGTGGGGCTGACTCTGGTACAGCAGATAGAGTAGGTGTGGTCATGTAGGCCCCGTTGTACAACTGTGCTTTCCACTGTTTCCAGATCAGGAGTTGAGGAGACTTGTGTGTGTGTGGCAGAGGCTTCTCGTGGCCACGTGAGAGAGTCGGACTGGCTTGCAGTTGTGTTTACAAGCAACCAAAGGTGTCAGCCGAGTGTCACAGCAGTTTTTTTTTTTTTTCTTTTTTCTTAATTCACTTCCACATGCAGAGAGTGTAACCATGTCAACAGTGCTCACCTACATCTCCCTCTGCACTGATAACAGCCTCGTTTTTTCTAGCGTTTGTACTCTATTTAAGCGTCGCAGGAAACAAAAGGTCTATTTTTAATCTTCTTTGACATTTTACGACACTTTCTGCAAACTATTTTTGCCCGCATTCTCTCCAGATATTCACACGATACGGGCACGGTGTTTTTTTTTATTCTCTCACTCCAGGAATCTTACTAATCAGTCGTCGGACCTGTCATGTCAAAGGTCGTGCTGCGTATGTGTTGTTGTTGTTTTGGTTTCTTTCTGCAGGGAGGGTGCACGTGCTGCGCTTTACTGCTTTATTTCCAACAAAAGCGTGGTCGTTTTAAAGGGACAGGGGTCCTCATCCCGGCCCTCATCCCGACGGCCACCACTTGTTGCTTGAAACTTTTTAAAGGTGCAAGCTTTTCACACGTTTTTATTTTATTTTATTTGGATCGCCACTTTGATGCGTCACAGCGGGGGAAATTGTGGACACCCGAACGTCAGCGAAAGGAACACAAACGTCCCACCGTTTCCGACGTCTGCACGCTCGTTTGCGATTTTTTTCTGAACAAAAACGCAGCCATAGAGATGAGAAATATCACGCTGACGAGCGTCTTTTTGTAGCCGTGCTCACGGAGAGTTTGGATTTCCCTTTTTTTAATCTTAATTTGTGTGAACTTCAAGGCCAAACAGGGTGAATTAACAACATCTTAGCTGGTCTGTTCTCAGTCGAAGCCTCTTTTTGGCCACCGAGACAGACTTATATCATAGTCGAGCTGTAAACATGTATTTTCTTGCAGTGGAGACTTATTTTATTTTACACAAATCAAGTGGTTTTTAGCCATCACACACTTCTTTGAGCCCATGCTATGTTCTTATTTATTGATATTGCACGTTTGATAAATATTCTATCACGTAAACGGCTTGTTTTAATCATTTTTCATTTCGATAACAGCGAGCGCTTCTAAGTTGCGTGTCGTGTTTAGTTTATGTAACATCTTAAACTGTCACTTCTGGATCTGAATAAGTGCACCAGTCTGCTTTTTGAATCGTTATTTCTCATCGTGTTGTGGACAAGACAAAGACCGAACGCTTTTCTTTGTGTCGCAGGTGTCAAATTAAAGTTGCAAGCTTTGGACTTAAGTGTCTCGTCTTTGCCGTGATGTCTAAACGTCTCGCAGTAGAAATCCGCCGCCGCTTTTTCTTAGATTTCTGGGTATAGCGCCGTAGGTGACAGTTGGATTATGTTAGTGTCAGCACTGTTTTACCTTTTTGAAGCGCGCTGTTACTGTGTTGTGATTAGTAGTTCGTAGTAAGGCTCTGTTTGCGTTCACATCCTTCTAACCGTATTCTCTCAGTATCTTCAGACTGATGTCTGTCCCAACACTTTTTCATCACTGGATTTTCATCCAGGGTAAAAAAAAATTTCTCTCCTTTTGGGCTAATGTGCTTTCAGAGCAGTTCTTTGCCAAAAGAAGCCCGGGTTCATTTTTTTTTTTTACTGTGCAAGTGGAAGAAGAGTGTCTGGGTAGGTAATTGAACATTTTGGTTGTTAAGCATACTTAAAGGTAGCGGCGTATTTTCTGCAGAAGGCAAACAGGCTGTGTCAAAATCTCATTAGTGTCAGTGAATTTTTGGAAGAACTGGAATCTCTTTAAGCTTTTTGCAGGAGTGTTTTTTTTTTTTCTTTCTCTTGGTGTTGGTGGTTCAGGTGCAGAGAAGATATTACCTTAATGGATATAAATCCCAGACGTGGTACAAGGAGAGGACCTCTCATTTGGAAGGACCACGAACTGTTGTTCGAACGTCACGTGTTCAGTCTGGGGAACTCGTGTTTGATTTTTTATTTTTGATTTTTTTACAGACTCTCCTCTCGCAGGAGAGCTGTCCACGAGAAGTGCTGTTGGCTGTACTTCAGCGGAGTTTATGAAATGCCTCGACTCCACATTCATTAACAGCAGCTCGATTGGCTCTTTTTAATCTGCGGATATATCGCCGGTAATGACTTGATGGGTGATTTTTATTTATTTTTCTTTACGGGGCCACTCCACCTGCCTTGGGGCCACCCGCTGAAGATGAATTAATGTGTTAATTGAGTGGTCTAATATTATTTCATTGTGTGCCTCGCACACACACACAAACAAACACTCTGAAGTAGATTATAGTGGGTTTTTTCTTTCTTTTTTTTTTGAACAGCCAGGTGTTTCCCTCCGCCTAACACATGGGAGTGAGCCGTCGGGGATGCCCTCTCAGCTCTGCAAGGCTGACTCCCCAAATTGAGTTAGAATGAAATCATAATCGAAGACACTTTGTAAATATTTCTTCTGAGGGGGGGAAAGTCCCACAGTTGAACACATAATGGAAAAAAAAACACCAAAGCAAGGATGTTAAATTGACTGCCGCTAATAGACGCGCGGATGTACAAGGGAAGCCCCCCCACTGCAAATTGGAAAGCGGCGTATAAATAAACCGTTTCATGGCAGCTTTACTGTGTCAAAAAAAAAACGCTCTCCAGAAATGAAGACGGAATACATTTCATATTTAACGGAGCAAATGTCTCGCCCGGCTCCGCATTGTTATTCAAAAGTAAAACTAATTAAAGCATTAAGCGGACCAGCGTGCTCTTATTTAGCACACTCGAGCTGCGCTAAGTGTGTTATTTGTTTGAGGATAGACTGGAAGTCTTATTTGAGATCTCTTACTGGAAATTTAAAAAAATTGACTGGGAGCTATGTGGCCGTACTTCACACTGAAACAGGAATTAAAAAATTTAAAAAACCGTTCAATTTGTTTACTGACACGAGATTTGATGTGAAATAAATGTTGCTCAAAGATCCACAGGCGGCCAACTAAGACTGCAACTAAAGGCAATTATGATTAGCCTATCGATTAGGATCTGCAAAATTAGTTCCACAATTCATTGATTAATGATTTGGTCCATAAATGTCTGTGGAAAGAAATCACACTCACAATTTCCTAATGTGAAGCCTTGTTTCTGCCTGAGTAACGGCCGCACATTGTCACATTTCACATGGAATTGACATTTATTGCCTGGAATTGATTAATTGATTAATCATTTCAACTCTCTTGTCGACTATTTTGGTAACTGTTTTATCGTTTAAGTAATCGTTGAAGCAAAAACATGCCAAACATCCACTCATTCCAGCCTCTCGAAGGTCAATACTTTCTGTTTTTTAGTTTCCTATGAGCACAAACAGAATCTGAAATCTTTGCTGTTTACTGGCCTTTTGTTATAGATCAAATGATTAATCAATGAATCAAGAAAATATTTGGCAGGTTAATCAGTTATAGCAGAAATTGTAATGATGAAAATGTAGATCCACTGACGCAGAAATCATCTTTGTGAGTTGAAGAGCTGCGATTGAGCCGAAACTATTAGTCGATTCATTAAGTAGTCGGTTGATTAGATCATCGGAGCTGTTTTGATCGTCGATAAATGGAAAAAAGTTAAACGTCAGCTGGTTTTAGCTTCTCAGATCTGCACATTTGATGCTTTTTCTTGTCGTATATGATACTGAAGTGGAAGTTTAAAGGCTTCGAACCGCCGGACAGTGAGGGACATTTGAACCTGTCACCTGTGAGTTTGGGAACTTTTGACTATTTACTTTTTATGACATTGTGCAGATCACGTGATTGAGAAATGAAAACAGCAGCCCTAGTTTAAGTTAATATTATCTAGCTACGTTTATAGCTGCAACGATTAGTTGATAAATCAATTAGATGATTAGCTGAATGTCAGAAAATTAATTGGCAACTATTTTGATTATGAAACAATCAATTTTTTACACAAATAACAATTTTTCCGCCCTGTTTAGCTTCTCTGATGTGGCGATTCGTTGCTTTGCCCGACGCGAGTATAAATATGAACATCATCGGCCGTTGGACTGTTGACCAGACAGCACTTGACACATTTATACCACCTTCTGACAGCTTATAGACAGAACCATTCATCTAAAAATAATCAGCCGATCAGTCAATAATGAGAGTAATTGTGAGCAGCAGCCTCTGTTAAGTTGACAAGACACTCGCTGGGTCCAGCCTCTCGATTGTGAGGACTTTATACTGCTGAGGTGCAGACGTTTTTACTAGACAAATTAAACAATTTGAAGACATCATCAGGGCTTCTGAAAAACTGTTAAACCATTATTTTTATTCCTTTTTTGAATGACTAAATGATTCATTGCTTAGTCATTACCGAGGCCCTTTTCTTTTAAATGACTTTTATTTCAAACAAGATCCAGTTGCGTCAGCGGGACAGTACGCCGAGCCCCGCACACAATCACTAGAAAGCGCTTCACAGTTCTTTGACAGCCGGCGCTCCGCTTTTCTGATTTGTTCCCATTCATACAACACAACACGCGTTTTCTAAGAAAACACTCCGAAAGGACTTCCAGCTCCTGTTTTTTTTTTTCGTGGGGGGGGGGTTGGTGTCGGTGGAGAAGAGGAAGCCCGGGCATTCAAAGGAGGAAGTTCACTCTCGGCCTCTTTAGTCTGCACTGCTGAGTAATGATTCTCCACAGGCCACATGGACAGCATGCTGCCTCCCGGCAACTGTGTGTATGTGTGTGTGTATATGTGTGTGTGTGTGAGCCTTGATGGTGTGTGCGCATGAGTGAGAAACGGTGTCAGTGATACCCAGGGGAGGAGGGGGGTGGGTGTTTTGTGAATGATCTTCGTCTGCCCCTGACAGCTGTGTGTATTTGTGTCTAAAGTGCGGCAGTTTCTTGGTGGTCGTTGGAGTGTTTATGTGCATATATATATATGTGTGTGTGTGTTTTTGTGTGTGTTGTCGCCGCCTCAGGAGCCTCTCTGACCATGCTCTTCACTCCACGTGTCACCAGCCATCAGTCGTCCTTTAGTAACATTGGCCTTTTTCATCCCGCTTGACAGCCACAGAGCTACAGGAAAGGGGTTACACTTGTTTCTCCGTCTTCATCGTCAGTAATTATCCCCACAAGTCGGGTACGGAGCTGACCGCCACGCGAATGATTGCCATTGAGAATTATTAATCAGAATTAATTGTATGCCCAGTTGTTGCACGTTGAAAATCTGTCGAAAGGAGAGAGAGGGAGGAAAAAAGTTCCTCCACGGACAAATGTCAAACTTAGGCTGTTGCATCAGGGCACGCTGGAATGTAAAGGTAATTCATTTCTTTTGACATTTACCTTCTAAAATGCTCCAGATTAGCATAGTAATATCCTTTTCCCCGAGCCCGTGTGAGACTACAGACTTCATTTACATGACGTATGGTGTGTGTGTTTTTCTGGAATAAAGCAGTTAACCTTTTTAAATTGGTGCAGTTGTTGACGCTAGAAGGTTGGAGAATGATACTTCCTCCGAGCTCTCGTACGGCACTCACCTTTGCTCACCTAAGCCCGGTCGCTCGTCTCGCGTATACGGGTGGCGTATAAAGCGGGAAAATGCGACACAGACCCACGAGGGAACGGTTTGTTTTCCTCTCTGTGTCTTCTGTGACGTCTGTCTTTTTCTTTTTTTTTTTCTGGATCGTACCATCCAGTCACAGCCTCGCTTTCTGTTTTGTCTAATGTGGTATGCAGCCTGTTTTTGAGGCTCATAAAACCAAAGCTGCGGAGTGAGCGCACTTAAAGAGAGTCTGTGAAGACGGATTCATTGATACCCAAATCTTAAATCCAGTGCAAAGAGGAGAAAGTGTTAAAAATGATGGATGGATGTTGATCATTAGTAAAGCAAAATGCAAGGTTGATGCTCCCAGCTTTTTAAAATGTGGATATTTTCTGCTTCAACAGAGCTGAAATAATTAATTTTATTGATATTTGATTAACAGAAAAGTAAACGGCAACTATTTAAACAATTTCTCATCATTTCTTCGGCAAAAAATACTTGTGATTTTAGCCTCTTAAGTGTGAATATTTTCAGATTTCTCTTCAATAATGTTAAACTAAAGATCAATGTGGTAGTTTATGGACCCATCTATTAATCAAGAACAGGCAGATCAATAGATAATGAAAGTTGCAGCCTTAGATTTATTTAATCGGTTATGATTTTTGATAATTAATCGTAAAAAGAAATGCTAAAATGCCACTGGCTTCACATCCATAATTTGGTTTTCGTAGTCTTCTATGTTTACTTCTACTGTTTCGTACTGGCAACAAAAAGATATTAGAACTAGTTATGGGCACGTTATTGACCAAATTTAAAATTGATCAATCAAGAAAATAATCTGGACCTTAACTGAAAATGAAAATTGTTAGCCGCATCCTTAAATTCTAAACTTTTTTACTATTTTCTGACACTTAATAGACTTAAAACATAATCAGGTTCTGGCTTAAATAATAAAAAATTGAAACGCCACCTCTTTCTGTGCATGAGCATACCAGACGGTAGCAGCCTGAGCCGTTGTATTGTTTCGATTTGATCGGCTCACGGTCAGCGGGGGCAAAGTGACACAGACAAAAAGGCCGTTTAATCGTCATTGTTTGTGGTTTGTGTGGCAGGTGACTGTGATTCCTGCAACCAAAGACACATTTGAACAGCGTTTAGCACCCCGGCTGAAGTTGTGGTGCTCGGAAAGCGTGGCTGGGGGTAAACGCGGTAACTGTTGTCGGTGAGAGATTTGCATGCCCGTGCCGGAGTGCAAATTATCAACCCCAACGGTCTCTCCAGTCAGTCCAGGCCTGAAACACGCCGCACACACTCCTTCACTGCAACCTAAGAGCTATTATTCAAAAGGTGGACAGCTCTGCTACAATGCACAAACTCAATATTCCAATTAAATGACCAGTCTGTGATTCAGATTATGACGGAGCATGTTTTCCTCTCGGCTCGAGTAAGCGTGTGTGCGCGCCGAGCAGCGCGTCTGACGTCAGTGTCAGAGTTGTGACTCTAACCATGAGGCAGCCTGTGACCCAGCCAGGTCCTTAAGTGGCTTCGCCTCATTCAGTAGCCAGGGTATTTTTGGCATAGTAGTGAGTGACACACTTATCGTAATGGGTCGTCCAGGGTGCCAATGGTCAGCCTGAATAAGCATCCTTCTCGGCAGCGCGAGCCAGACCGAGCCCCGGCAACGTGATGTAACCGATCACTGTCTCGCCTCCGATGCTGACTGAGGAGTCGCTGCCCGCTATAACGCATCAAGTGGCTTATCTCCAAACAGGAGTGGAGAGCACTTTTTCTTTTTTTCTTTTTCCTTTCCCCCTCCTCCTCCTTCTCCGAGCGGTCTGGGTGAAGTGCTCATGTAACCTGAGCGCCGCTGCCATTCTTACGCCGTACTCGCATTGTGGCCTTAAATAAGCCACACCGCCGTGTATTATAGGATGTCTGTCGAGCGTAACTGTAAACAAGCATCGCAAAGGTGATCCATTTTTTTAAAAAGTGATGTTTTTAAAGAAATAAAGCTATAGTTGAAGGACTGATTTGTGTGAGTCACAAAGAAAAAGGTCAATCTTTCTGCGTTACACCTGAGATTTGGTTCCAATACACTATTTGATCAATTTACAGTTTTTTTCCCCATCTAATAAACAAAATTTTTGATAAAATTTTATACAAATGTGGCACTTATGAGTCCAAAAACAGGTTAACACAAGCGCAAAACTACAGCTTTCGGTTTTCGACCTCGTTCAACATATTTCAGTTGGTGTAGCTCAGAGTTATAGACGTAAAGTATTTTTTTTTAATTTAACACCCTCTCTTTTTGCTGGATTTTGAACATTCAGTACAGTCTGCATCCACAGGTGCAGCATAGACCACAGTCCTTGCTGTTAACCATTACCCCGCCGTTAAACGTTGGAACATCTGCTTCGCCCCCCCACGACTGTTTCCCACCACAACGTGCGCATCCTTGATTATTTCAGCCCCTTTTCTGAAAAAATATAAAAAGCCCTCAGTCCAAACACCCCATCGTCTGCGTTTCGCTCCCGAGAATCAGCCACTGTCACCTGGAAATATAAGTTTGGCCTGACAGGTTGACAGCCGGCAGTCAGGGCGAATGTTCACACTCTCTTGTTCCTCCAGCCTCGACATCACACTGACAGGCGAGGCAGCGGCAGGCAGCCCTCCTTCATTTTTAAATTTTTTTTTTTTCTTATCAGGCAATAACTGGACAGTCTCAGCAAGCTGCTCTGATCTGCCTAACAGGAGATTCTTCTTTCACAGAGCACACTAAGGCCTGTCAGAACGGTGTTGGGAGCCTGTTAACGGCCAGCAGCGATGTTGTTATTCACTCGCTCTCATGCGCTAATCACAGCTGTCAAACTAGTACAAATCAATTTAAGTTTCTGCTTAAGAAAGAGATGTTTTTTTTTTTTCTCATTCTGCACTACATATACAGTTTAAGGGTATTTATGTTGTTTTGCAAGTGAATGTTCAATTGGAAATGTTTTAGTCTTTTCATATTTTGCTTGTATTTTTGCGTCGAAACGGGTTATACTGCCAACCTGTAGATGAACTGTGCTATTCAGTCACAATGAGTTGTGTCTCTCATGGCGTGAGCGTTAAACATCTTTCTTGACCTTTTGGAAAATAGATAAAAATCTTAACTTGAGGTCCATTTATTCGCTTTTTTTTGTGGAACTTTCCATCGTATCTCTCCACAGTCTTCCGTCCTTAATATGAGAGCATGGAAAAAATGACAAACTATACTATAAGGTCGAAACTCAATGATAGTAAGTCGAGATTTCCTCTGCTATCAAACTACATTTGAGCAGCAGAAGTGTTTTCCACCCTTACGTCATGCAGCATTTTTTAAAACTCGCGTCTTTATGTCCTCTTTGTTGTTTCTCTTGTTTTTAGCCCTTTTTAAAATAAGCTTTGTCTACCCCCCACCCCCCTCGCCTCTCGGAGATGTGAAAGCCGACTTTTAACAGGGCGCGTGCTCCCTCTCTTCCTCTCCTCCCCGAACATCTTTTTAAATTCCTCCGAACAGCTGGGTGAACATCTGGGCGAGTAGGGTGCCGTTGCCGCCGCTCGGTGTGGATGATGGCACCAGCAGGCGCAGGCTGCCGCCGCCCCCACCCCTCCCCTCCCCTTCTCTACCCAACGCGGGACCTCCCTGCTTTAATCCAGAGTCATGCAGCGGTCAGCTCGAAGTTGGAACTTCTCAGGTTGACGCAGTGGGAAGGCAGACTAATTGCTTAATTGAGAGCATGGCCTTTTTGGTCGTACCCCCTCCTCCTCCTCCTCCTCCTCGCCGTGCTTCTTGTTTACTCTAGTTCTCAGGTACTTTCCCCAGCTCACACCAGTTGGCTCTAATCCAGGTTTCCTTAAAAGCTCATTTTAACAAGTAGTCTAGATTGTTTTAATGCTTTACGGCTGCTGCTTTTGTGGCTGTATGTTTATGAAAAATAGAAACACTCAACTGTGTCGAAATGTTTTTGATACGATCACTATCTGAAGGTAAATGTTGCAGTTGTGTCCCGGTGTTGCTATTTATGTAGAAGTTGGTTATGGTGGTTGGTCACGGTTGAAATGTAACATTCAAGGGTGTCAGACTATTATTTTTTTTTATTTTTTGCACACACTTCCTGTTAGGGCTGGTTATTGTTTACAAAAAATGAGCTGATATCAAAACACTACTTCACTTTGAGGAATATCAATATTGTACGTTCAGAACGCTCACTGTTCTAATCATAGATAGATAGATAGATAGATAGATAGATAGAAAGAAGTTTGCCGACTCCTGTAGCAGTCCATCAACAGACTGGTTGCTGTATCCTTCTGCTCAGTTATGAGAACCAATAATCAGCTTTTTGTCGTCTATAAATATCCTGATCTGAATATTTTGGAGTCCTGGACAAATCAAGATATTCGCACGTCACTTCTGGTGCTAAGAATTTGACATATTTTTGTATTTGTTTGCATTTTTCAGACCTTAAATGAATTAAAAAAAGATCCACTGTGTAAGATTTAGTGGTATCTAGTGGCTAACTTGCAGATTGCAACCAACTCAACACCCCTCACCTCACCTCCTTTTTAGGAAGAACCTAAAAAGTTGGGTATGAAACTGTGACTGACTTCACACAAGTCCAGTGGGCCAGATTGGACCCTTTGGTGGGCCGGTTCTGGCCCTGATTTAGAGATTGTGTTTGGTTTGTCCGTTCTGGGCTACTGTAGAAACATGGCAGATTCCATAGAAGAGGACCCGCTTCCTCTGTCGATATAAAAGGCGACTTTCTAATGTAGCAAAAACATAATAATTCTTATTTTCAAGTCATTATCCACAAGTTAAAACATATTTATGAACAGTATAATCCATATTTAGCCAATAAATACCTCTAAATCCTAAACACCGCTGCTCTGAGGAGCTCAGATCTTTAAAGTTGGTCTGCGTTCAAGTCTGTGGACTCCTCATACAGTATAGCCTTGGATATATCAGTGGGGGAAAGTGGATGAGGCACACTGTCGCTTGTCCCCGGAGCAAAGTACTTAACCCTTCACTCCTGCACTGGGAGCGTTCGGTGCTTAAACAGCGAAAGACTGGTCACACTGGGCAGCTCCCACTGTGACGAGAAAACCGACCTCATCCCGGAAGTGGACAGCGGTGATACAGGTTAAGGGGTTATCCTGTCCCCTCCGACTCTGCCCGCCGTACGAGGGCGGCCTTAGCCCGGCGTGTGTGCGTTAGAGCCGGTGCGTTGCGTGTCGAAGGGCTTTAAAGCAGAACAATGGTGTGTGTGCCCGAGCCGAGGCCATGTGGCGGATTAAATTAGCAGCAGTTGTTTATCGTCTGTCCCCCCCGGTCCATCTGCTCCACTCGGCCCTGTAGACTCCAGCTCTGCTCTCAGGCACTGCTCCAGACCCCCTTCGCCACCACCACCACCACCTCCTCCTCCTCCTCCCCAACCCCTTACAAATCCCTATCCCCATCCCCATGTCACACACACACACACACACACACACACACACACACAGTTTTGAATAGTTGCAATATCCACCAGCAGCCCAGTCATGACACAATATACTCAGTGCAACCTCTTCTGCCAAGAGTGCTCTGGCTTTCCTCTATGCAGATTAGCCATGTGCTAATTGTGGTTATTTATTTATTTCTTTATGGAAGAGAGAGAGAGAGCGAGAGAGAGAGCAAAAGGGAGGGGAAGAGTTTCCTCCAGAAATTGATTAGATGACTGAGCAGAAAAAAAAGAGACAGTGTGCAGCGTTGTGAGTTGAGTTGCCATCCAGTGTGCCTGTCGGAGAAATTGTTGCTGCTACGTGGGAAGTTTTTTTTGTTCTGAATCTTTAAGCTGTGTGTGTCAGGAATATTTAAGACCTTTTTTAAGCAAATTAACTGATTCTGATGAGAGGTTTTAATTAATATTACTGATTGTGTTTATGGTCATAGCCGTTTTTATTTGAAATCAGATCGAATACTTTTGCTTAAATTGTTCCCGCGTGGACAAATTAAGAAAGCAAATATCGGCACAGAACGCGTATTTGTCCAATACTTGTTTCGATCGACACCTTGTAAGCAGAACTGTCTATATATCATAAATCTATCAAATGATACTTT
Source organism: Larimichthys crocea (assembly GCF_000972845.2). Taxonomy (NCBI): domain Eukaryota; kingdom Metazoa; phylum Chordata; class Actinopteri; family Sciaenidae; genus Larimichthys; species Larimichthys crocea. Next base: position 4,464,219 of record NC_040023.1, on the reverse strand, counting down.
TGACCTTTTCGGAGTGAAAGTCAGCCTTTCAGTTCAGATGGTTTTGGAAACATGGGGGGCCTTTCCACCCACCTTTGTGATCTGTGTGTGTCAGGGAATCTTCCCACATGTCATGATCTTTATTAATGTTATACACAATACGTTATTTTCATGTTGTGGAAATATTTCTAGGTAGGGCTGAATTGTGTTGGAGGGGGAAAAAAGGTTAACTCGTGGCTTTTGATTTGTAAGAATAGGATTAAATGTGAGGACTTATTTTTGCTCCCATCTCATATTTTTAAATCAAACGACTGCCAAATAAGATAATGCAGTTATTGTTTTTGATACTTCTTGGCTTCCCTTTTACTCTTTATTATTTTAAAATCGACTTTATTTAAGCTGTGCCTAACAGTGGCCTCTGTGGCCACGGGTGGCGATTGCATGGATTGTGCTAAATGAAACGTGGCACAACATTAGCTCCAATAGAGTGGAGTCATAATGTCATCGACCTAATTCAATGAGAGCCTGCTAACATTAGCAAACATCAGCCACCATATGCTATCGGTCAGGCCAGACCAGGTAAGGCTGGGAGCTCCGACGCTGCAAGGCTGCACTTTATTGCTACTTCAGCGAAATGACGAAGTAGCCATTTGTTCTTTCAGACGTTACATAATGTCGCTTTTAATGTTGCGTGGAAATTTTCAGGTCCTTGTTGGCTTGTTTTGTTTGTCACCCTGGGGGATGATTGTGATTGGTGCCTTTTTTTTAAGGCGGCGCAATCACCGAGAACTAAAAGGTGATTAAAAACAGGCTGCTTATGTTCTTTGACAGACGGGTCAGACTGTTTTTTTAAATTATTCATTCGCTGTCAAACTGTGCGAGTTTCGATCAACTGTGAAGCAGGTACCATGATGGGCCTACAAGTGGCGTTAACGCGGCGGATTTTCTGTTTTTAAAATCAAGATTTCACCAGCATGAATGAGGCAGTTAAGCAGGTTCTGGTGTCACGTCTTCATGTTAGTCATTTGTGTTTCAATTAACCAGGACTCAAACTTGCATGCCTTATCGTCTTTCCACTGTGCCTATCTTCCCCTACCTCCGTCTATCCCCTACAACGTTTTCCCGCTGATACATCAGAAACGAGATGCTTTCTCTGCCAGACCCTGAACGGCGAACAGCCCGGCTGATTTCCAAACCAGTTTAACATTTTATTGAAGGTTCAAACTGTGTGGATAAACCTACTGAACCGTTGAGACCCAATGCTAAACTTTCCTTGCATGTTGTTTCACCTTGAAAATCCACAAAAACTCTCATCCTTGTATCAGTAATATTTAAAGCAGCACTACTTTTTAATCATAGTTTGCTTATGATTAAACTCTTCAGATGCTAAAAACGTGGGAAAATGCATTCACTCGCTCAAGGTCTTTATTCAACAGCAGCGGCGGTCCAGCCTTGGTGTCGCCCCTTCTAAAGAGCCACTCCTTCTATAACTAAGAGAAAGACGAACAGAGCTTCTATGGCAGTCCCTGACCTCTACACACAAGATGCAGCAGAGGTTGTGTAGTGTGGTTACACACACACACACACTCACAAAGACCTCGGCTAAAGCTCTCTGGGATCTTGGAGGACGTATAATGGTGTTTCAGATGTGAACAACTTAAGCAATGCGAGGGAAAATGCTGGTAAACAGATCAATGAAGGGCCGAGCTGTAGACCGGCCACAGATATCTCTCCCAGAGTTCAGGGCACAGATGTGTTAACATGATCGAATGAGGAAGAGAGGGGAAAGCAGACGGTGTGTGTGTGTGTGTGTGTGTGTGTGTAAAGCCAGTATGACATGTCAGGATTGTTGGCGAGTTGGCGTCACATCCATTTGTTGTACACGTGTTTTGGGGATTGTAGTAGTTACAGTGATGACAGGACCGTGCCTTAAAGCGACGGCTCAGTCAAGTCAAAGTATGACTCGCGTATGAAAATAAACAAACCAGACTTTGCTGATGTTATCATGCTGACCTTTATTTCACTAAAATTAACTGTGGTTATTATTTTTTTTTATTGAATCGCTTTCCTTCCTCCATCATCATCGGGAAGGGGTTGAACTTTTTTCAGCATCTGAAGCGGTCCAGGTCTTCATTAAAACTATTTACCAATGATTGGACTGATATTGTGGCCAAAGCTATAAAGTTTTGCGGTTTAACTTTCTCAAACCCTCTATGATGTGTTCACATTGCTATATTTAGATATATTATATTGTATTTTATATTTTTATTATATATTTGTATATATGATTTATATATTTACATATTTATTATAATTTACAGTGAGGTAAAACAAAGAAAACAAACTGATACTGAGCATGTTTGCTCGAAAAATGACAAAATAAGTTGTTTAGAAAAAGTTTTTCCTTGCCGCTGTCGCCAAGTGCTTGCTCATGGTGGGAATTGTTAGGTAACTATTAATAATATAAACATTTTAAAGAGTATGGTTCAATCCTGACCTATATGGAAAGTGTCATGAGATAACTTTAGTTATAATTTGGCGCTACATAAACTGAATTGAGATTACATTGTATCTGTTAACCCTCCAACAACCTGTTTTGCTATTTTATTATCCTAAATTAATCCAAATTATTTTCCCCCGTAGCGTATTCATACTGGTTTCCTCCAGGAAACATTGAATTATTACATAAAAAAATGTTTTCGCATGAAAGCTGCCAAATATTATTACAAAAATATAAGCTTATCTGTGAATATTTAGTGAATATTTGTACTAAAGATGTTTCATTTAGAAAACAGATTGTGCTTGTGAGCGCAGTGTGCTCTTTGTGCCGTCTGATCACCTGATCGAATGACGTATGTCTCCGGCTTTTCATGTGGTTGTTAAATGAGACATGAGAGACAGAGAAAGAGAGAGAGAGAGAGACGGCTGTTTTGTTTTGGGAGCATCAGCACTGATTCTCCACGTGGCTCAGGGAGCTGGAAACCCTGATTGTAGTTGAGCTGTACTTTTCCAGCTCTCTCTCTCTCGCCGCCGAGCCCCGGCGCCCGAGCTGTCAGGCTTCTTAATGGGAAAGCAGGGGGTATACACAAGCCGGTGTAGAAAATATTCTCACCGCCGGCGAAAAAATATCGACCGAAATTGGCGAAGGAGAAAAAAAAAAAGGTTGATTGTTTTATGGCCTCGGTCATCGCTGGGAGATTTTGTCTAAATGAGAAATAGATTTTACCTTTAGTGTTGCTGCTCTGTAGTTTGTTAGCATACTAGTCATTTTTCATGTGGGATTGGAAGACGGTAGCGGGCGACGCAGGCCTCGGTGGCACACTTTAACGGGATGACACAGGAGGGCTCTGCCTAACTGCTTAAGCAGCTCATTAGGAAAGAGCTATAGCATATTTCTATCCGGTGTGAGAGAGGGGGAAAAAAAAAAGCTTTGTTAGTCGCCTGCCATAATTTGGACAAATACACCTGTCTGAAATGGATCGAAGACGAGCAACAAAAGGGGTGATGCCCGCTTCTGTTTTTCTACCAGTCATCTTTGTGCAGATCAGCGTGGCTTGATGTCAGGTGGGAAGGGAAGAGGGGAGGGAGGGAGGAAAGGAGGAAAGGAGGTGTCCTTCCTTGCAGACCCGGGGTTAAAAGTGCATTAGAGGTCATAGGAGAGTGCCTACCGGGGCCTGTTACTTCTTCCCCCCACGGGTGCGGTCGGTAATGACCCTGGGGAGCGTAGTAACACCCCCCCTCCTCCTCGTCCTCCTCCTTTCCACCACACACACACACACAACATAAGACACAACATAACACACACACTCTCCTGAACCTGGAGGAGTCAGGAGACTGTGGCCTGGGGGAGGCTAGAGGGAAAACCTGGAGTGGAATATGTTATCTTGGATAATGTCGGTTGACCGTCTTGACAGCCTGTTGATCCCCGCCACCGCCCCGCCAAAAAACACCTACAGGAATCACCCCCCCCTCCCCTCGACACACACACACACTCACACATACGTATATTTTCACACACACCAGTCTCCTGCTGAGACACCCCCCACCCGACCTCGTCTTTCTCATCGCAGCACTGTCATTCATAGAGTGCCAAAGCCTGCTGCTTTATTAAAGCCCAGGAAGAGCAAGGCCTGGCCCAGGTTCAAACAGCAGTGCAGCTGGGACCTGTTACATTTTCGGCAGACTGCCCTCTCCGTCTCGCTTGGCTATAAATAGCCCCGGTGGTTGTCTCCCTTAACCAAGGAAAAGAGGTTTTTTTTGGGGGAGGGAAAAAAAACACTCACACACAGATTAATAACCGTGGGAAGCAATGAAAGCTTTGTGTCTGCTGCCCGAGGTCAGCAGGCCAGGAGGTGTTGCTACTTCAAAGCCCCCATTGTGGCTCTTTACTTTCAGACGCCGCTGCGGTGGGTTTGATGGGAGCGCACGGAGAGGCTGCCAGCGGTGTGATGAGTTGATGGCAACTGGATTGTGCCAACCACGCAACCAGCCCCGTTGTGAATTTTTTTTGTTTTGTTTCAGATACATCGCAGATGACCGGTTCATTTATAGCTCATATTTTAATTATGTTTGTGTTTCACTGGAGGAGTGTTATGTTTGGGAATGGGGGGGGGGGGGGTTCCACCAAAGCTCATCTCTTATGTACACACACACAGCCTCAGCCACTTTATGACCTTGGCTCCAGCTGTTGACAGGCGAGGCTACCTCATTACGAGCCTCGTCCGCCACCCCCCCGCCTATTCCCCTCTCTCCGTTCTCCGTTTCTCTGCCCTGGATCTCCAGCCAGAGGAAAAAAAACAAAAAAAAAAAGCCGTCTGGCCCAGTAACATTGCCTGCCCGGGCCATGCGGATCTCCCAGAGTCCAAGCCGGCCAAGGTCAGCCCTCCACCACCCTCCAGCCTCCGTCCTGACGTGTCTCCAGCTGAGGGGTGGGCTCAGCTCCAGCCACCGCAGACACTTCCACTTCCTTAAGCTTATTTTCATAGAAACCCTCCCCGACGTCTCCGCCGTAACAGTATCCACCCACTGGCACAATGATCTCCTGGGCAGGGAAACGCTCCTGGCGGATATAGTGGGCTCATTCATTCATTCATGGCCAATTTTTTCCCTTTCTAGTAGGAAAGTAAATCCACTACTGTCCCACCCCCCCCACTCCCACACCCTCACACACCCCCCTTCTGCTTTTTGTTCTATATTTGCTTGATTACACTCTGACTGGTTTATGAGATGACGCTCGCACGACACATCGCAATGGAAGAGTTATCATTTGTGTTCATTGCTGAGTAATGCTTTTTCAAGAAAACCCACTAAAAGGTTCCAAAATAGCTCGGGCTATATTTGAACTGGACCAGACTTTCTCATCTTTTCCTGTCACATCATTGGATCCCGAACAATCAGTTGCATCATTACAGAGCTTGTTATAGCTTGTAAGAGCTATTGCGACTGCAAAAAAAAAAAGAAAAAAAAAAAAGGTCCAACCTTTTTTCCATGCCAGAATAGCCACTCTGTCCGTCCACTGATTCACCTTACTGAAAACAGCCTCTCTGTTTTGTCCTCCAGCCTCCAAGCCCAATGGACCAGGTAGGGAAGATGCGCGGCCAGCCATACGGAGGTCCCAACCCCTACTCGCAGCAGCAGCAAGGGCCTCCAGCGGGGCCCGGACCCCAGCAGGGAGGCTCTTACCCAGGGCAGGGCTATGGACCTCCGGGCCCTCAGAGGTATCCGATGGGGATGCAGGGACGAACACCTGGCGCTATGGGCACCATGCAGTACGGACAGCAGGTCAGCATCTCCATTGTAACCATGCGAAAAACTTGTCTTTTAAAGTTACAGTGTGACTTAAAATGCAAGGTAGGTTTGGAGTTTATTTTTACGCAAAGCTTCAACCCAAGTTCACTTCTTCAGTCTCTGTCGCATCTGAATGACTAAGATGAACCTTTTGAAGGATATTTACCACGTCAGCGAGGTGAACCGAAGTTCTTGTAGGTTTCCTTTTCAGCAAAATCTTTTGACTTCTGATATAACAAGACCAAATAAGTTGGTACGAGATGTGTTGGCGTCTTCGAAATGGAAAAAGAAACCATGTGACCAAAGTTATGTCTGGATCCAGAGACATGTCGACCAAGGTTAAGAGATTGTGTCACGTCCAACCAATCCGAACAATCATCAACACGAGTGTTGAAATCACCAAACATTAAGTCACCGTCTCGTCAGAGAGGGGTGGCGCCGTCTTTTAAAAACAAGTTCCAAACCAACGACCCCAGCCTTGTGGCGCTGTCTGGGTGAGTTGACAAAATGATGGGCAGAGACTTTGAGCCACACTTCAGTCTAAAGTAAATCTATTAAAAATGAAATACCTCGCGCCTCAGGAGAGGACATTTAACATTTTGAGTGCCTGTGGTACTTAGTCATGGTGCGGGGCATGTTGTGAAGTCCGGACCACAAGTTAATACGTTTTTTTTAACATTCCTGTTAGTTGAGGCAGTAGAGCGTTTATTTGGTCTGTGACTTTCTGTCATAGGAATGGTGGAAATGGTTGCATAGACTAGATGAACTGACTTCATGAAGTGTTCCCAGTAAGTAAAGTAATCACGATCCACGTACGTGAGGGTGTAATCGGTTTCAATCTGAACAGGTAGAGTTGATTCGAAACTATACGTGAGGCACGTCTATCAGGTGGAGCTGATGGATGTAGCTGTACTTTATGCAATAGTTTGACATTTTTGGAAATACGCTTATTCCTTTCTTGCCAAGAGTTGAATAAGAAAATCGATAAAACTCTCAGCTTAGCGTAGCATCAAGACTGGACACGTAAGGAACCAGGTTAACCTGGGTCTGTCCAGATGTGTTGCTCTTTTCACATGGACAAACTTATGTTTCCTCTTGCTCTCAGCCTTTGTGCTAAGCTAACATGGTGCTTGCTGTACTTGTACTCTGTCATACTGAAACGGGTATGATAGAAGTGTTACTGTTCTTTCCTAACACAAGAAATTAGCGTATTTCCAAATTGTTGAACTATATCTTTAGGGTCTCTATGGCAGAGACCGAACATCATCATAAAAGACACTGTTTATTGAAGTCTACTAGCAAAAGGTCTCTGTTTCAGATAGAGATATATATATATACTCTTGGGATAGATTCACGTACAAATCGTGATTCTTCCCCCCAAAAAATCAATATTTTAGGTACAGTGTCAAAAAAGCTGTGTTGACGGAACAAGAAGCAGAGAGCTCACCGAGGCCAAGACCAGAGTGTATCAAGACCGAGACAAGACCAAGACTTTGAAAGGTTGAAACCAAGTCAAGACCAAGACAAGGACAGTCCATAGATAGAGTTATCTCAATAACTGTCAGTACATTTCTTATGAAAAGGCCTGTGCGGCGTATTGGATAACTGTGGTGTACGAAGCGAGAGGCTGCTTTCCACTACTGTACACACAACATTAATAGCAACAAAGCCGAACGGTCCCGCTTCATAATTCTTACAGACAGAAGTCGGTAACACGCTTCCAAAGGAAAGCAGCTAACTACCAGTTGTAATTCATATTTCAGTGCAGCCCTTTCTATTCATTCAATCGAGAATGACCGCAAGGATCTGGTTTGAATCGTAAAATTACCCACCCCAGTTGATCAGAAATGATCCGACCAACCAAAGTTTATTGGAGAGCCCAAGGAAAACCAAGATTTAGTGTGAAAAAGGGCTGAAGAAGGAAAAAAAAAAAAGCTATTGGAGGACTCAAAGAGAGCGATCCATTGATTATTTTCTTTCCACCGTCTGGTTTATTTTCATGCTCGAAAAGCAAAAGAAAAGTTGGGGAGGAAAATTCAAGTTTGTGAGTGCACGGGGCACAGTGTGCAGCATTTTTTTTCTGACGGCGTCGTCCAATTCAGAAACAGCAAACAATCCAGTTTGTCGTAGCTACTTACCCATAGCTAGGAATAAGACCCTTCTTGAACCCTCTCAGCCAGGCAGCGCGTCTCGACAGAGAAACTCATGCGGGGAATCCCGTAGAGTGAAGCCTTTTCTTCCACGTCCGCTGTCTGTGGTCTTGTGCCCATTGTGTGGTATGATTATCTCATACTGGCCTGCCTGGTGTCTGACCATGGACTCGATAAGTGCCCTGCAGAGAAGAAAACGGCTTCCCTCCCTTTGTCAGACCGATACAATATAGCCACTTCATGTTGTTTTAACTGTGTGGCAATTCTTTACTATCTCTTATTTTCTTTTGAATTGTGGAGTAGCTGAGAACCCTCCCAAAACAACACGTGGCTTTATTCTTTTTTATTATTCTTTCTCTTCTTCTTCTTCTTCTTCTTCTTCTTCTTCTTCTTTTTTTTTTTATTAGTGTTTCCTCTCAAGGTCAGGCTTTTCTCCTTCCCTGCTCCTTGAGGGTAATGAAACGAAAACGCCGTATTGAAAAGGCTTTCGGCGCGCAGCATCGGGAAGAATATGAAAAGCCTCATATTGAAGTTCAAGGAGATGAAGTCAAAACTCAATTTTTATTTCCACGGCTGTAATTTAAAGCGATACGCGGCTGAATTCCTACACTTAGAGGCTTTTCTCATGCGCTCTGACTGATCAGTTTATAGCGGGGGAGCACACTCGTCTCTTTTACAGACACAGAACTGTTGTCTTTGCCTTTTTTAATCTGTGTAAGGGGACGAGATGCTCTGATTACGCCGCTGAGAATGAATGAAGAAGTTAAAAAAAAACTCTAAAGGTGACTGGATATTTGGTTATTTTTATATATTTTTACAGAAAGGATCCTGTCAGCGCACAGACTGTATTCAGGTAGTGATTGATATTCCACAGAGGGACTCGGGATAGTAAACCTGTAGAAAGCTGTTGTTATATTTACTCACATATCTGAGTGTTGTTCCACTTTATTGATCCTGATCGATCCTTCTTTGTTCCCGGTCTAGATGTCAGCCTATGGACAACAGGGGCCCGGTGGCTACGGCCAGCAGAGCCAGACCTACTACGGTCAGCACGGCCCGCCGCCTCACCCTGGCCAGCAACAACCACCGTATCCTGGCCAACCCCAGGGCAGCTCTGGAACTCCCTACCCCCAGCAGGGCCACCCTTCACAGCCTTCCGGCCAACACGGGCAGTCAGGACCCCCCTACCAACAATCCCAAGGTCCCCATGGCCCCACTCCAGGTCAGCCTCCATATAACCAGCCCCCACAGTCTCAACCAGGACAGCCACCTTACGTCCCTCCCCAGCAGCAGCAGCAGCAGCAGCAGCCGCCTCAACAGCAGCAGGGACCAGGTCCTCAAAGTCAGCAGGGCCCTCAAGGGCAGCCTGGTTACCCACAACCCCCAGGACCAGGGCAACCACCGCAGCAGCAGCAAAACCCGCAACAACAGCAGCAGCAGCAGCAAGGGCCCCCACAGCCGCCGCCGCAGCAGCAGCAACAACAACAACAACAACAGCAGCAACAGCAACAACCAGGAGGTCCACCTCCTCAAGCTCAGCAACCTCCAGGTCATGGCCAGCAGGGTCAGCCATCACCTTACTCACAGACACCCCCCCTGCAACAACAACAACAACAACAACAACAGCAGCAGCAGCAACAACAACAACAACAACCACCGCAGCAGCAGCAGTCACCATATCAGAGGTTCCCACCTCCTCCACAGGTAATAAAGAAGTCTGTTAGCACACTTTAGCTCTACTGTGATGCGCCGTGTTTCCACTACTGCTTTACAGTTGCTGTATAGATGCATCCCTAGCAATGTTAATGCAAACTGAAAAGTGCCTCACGGTAAACACAGCAGTAAACAAGCCTCCTCGTTTCAAGCCTCTCGGTCATGTTTGACTTTGTTGTGTAATAAACGGCCGAAAACGAATAGCAAACACTTATTTTCCTTAGCGCCGCCGTCTCGGACTGTGAAAGAAGCCAGCGGAGTGTTTGAATGAACATGTGACGTAAACCATGAAGGGCTCACCTGTTGCTCGATTAAAGTTTAATTATTTGCTTAATTAAAGAGGCTCCTATCTGTCAAACTCCCACATTACACCGGAGCAGAGCTCAGCCGCTCAGTATAGGTCGAACGAGGCGACAACAGCTATGATGTAAGCAAAGACTTCTCCCGTGTCATGTTGGCCGCTGGCACGGCGCGCTACATTCACCCCCTGTGGAGAGCTGTTATTTGCATCTTATGTGTCAGAGGTTGCCATAACAAGACGCTTGATTTGTGGATTCATTTTTCTACATGTGCTTTTTATCCCCGTAATCAGGAACTCTCCCAGGATTCCTTTAGCTCCCAGTCCAGCGCTCCTCCTTCCAACCAGCCCATGACTTCCAACAAGAGCAGTCAGGAGGACAGCATGCAGGGCCGGCCATCCAGTCTGCCGGTGAGCACCCCCTCTCCTCCTCCTCATCTTCTTCATTTATCCGACTTAGCGCTAGCCTGGGTTTCATCTTCTAGCCTCCGTGGGCACCAAGCACCTCCATTATTTGCCCTGTTAATATATTTTTTATAACCCCTCAGACAATGCCAAAGTCACTAAAGCAGATACATTTACAGACAGATATTTCAGAGTAGTTTTTAAGCTCATAGACCAGAGTCGGTCCAGTAGTGCCGCAGCTGCGACATCTGAATTTTGTAGAGACGCTTTCCTTACAGTCATGTTTTCAAGGTTCATTAAAATATTTGATATTTGCGCCTTAAGTACACAAACGCCTCACGGATTCAGACTCGAGTGCCAGCGCGGGAGGCCAACTCAAGTCATTAGTGACTCACTTTTTCGTGCCAGTCCAAATTCGACTAAAGTGAAGGAGCACTAAATACACAGCTGACAGCAGGCGTGAATCTCCGGCGATGTCAAGATTTGATGCTGATTCCCGGTGTCACGATCGCATTCAGAATCTATTCCCGATTCAAACTTAAACGGTCGTGATGAAGGTCAGTGTGTTGACTTAACGGGGGGGAAAAAAAAGTGTCAAAAAATTTGAGTTTTACTTGCATTCGTTTGGAAACATATTGCAGTCCAGCACCTGTATGAGAATGATGAAATGGCTAACCAATATCACCTGTTGGTTAAACGTTCTTGAGAGTTGATTTTCTTCCTCCAACCGTGGACCGTTAACACCTGCTGTCATCTCTTTTCTGTCTCCCAAACAATCAGAAAAGTTGATTTTCAGAAAAATGTCGTGTCACCTTGCACCTGGCGTTGATCCGTAATTCAGAAATGATCACCCCACAGCAGAAGGAGTTAACCACAGTCGGCAGCCACAGTCATAAAGTTGTAGTTTTTTTTTTTTTAGTACGACCAGAACACTCTGAGCGAGGAAAATACACAGAAATGTGGAATAAATATTAGATTTCTGAGCCGGCTGTGTCCAATCAATAGAGTACCAAACACTCGAATTCAGCTGCATCAATCTTTTCTTGATGGACATTTTATGCCTTTTCAGAGCTCTAACTACTGCGAGTATTGCAGGCTTTACCAGACTAGGGTTCAATATTCAGTACTTTGAACCGCTGACACTGATTCTGTCCTTCTGTTGACATACCTGCGCAGTCACTGGCATTCAGATACCAAAGTCAGCATGAAACTTATCCAAACATAGACACGTTTGTGATCCAGCATCTAGATATTAATGGTGACTGATGTTTTAAATGTTATAGGCAGAGGTAGCAAGAGTAAAAAATAGTGCGAATAAAGTGTTTTCAAGCAATGCAGGTTTTCGCCGACTTGTTCGACACGAAATTCTGAGAGGGCAAAAAAACCTCTGAAAAAAACCCATTTCTGCCAGGAAACGAATTGTTGAAAGTGAAGCAAATCTGGCGTCTGATTGCCCTCTGGCTAAGATAAAGGTGAGAGAACCCCCTTTTCCCTCCACCCACCACCACCAACCACCACCACCAACCACCCCCTGTTAAAGAGGTGTTCTCGCTGTAACACGTTGCAGTTTCCATGGCAGTGTTTATAGGTCAGACTGCGGAGCTAACCTCATTCTGGGCCTCAGGGAAGGAGAGTGAGAAATGAGATCATTAATGAGAGAGAATGAAAGTGAGAGAGCGGAGTAGTCGGCGGCGAAGGGGGGGGAGAGGTGGGTGAGGAGGAGGAGGAGGTGGTGGTGGTGGTGGTGGAGGGGTTTGAGGGGAGTGCGAGCAAATAACTTCAAATAGTGTGAGTGATTGGTTGGAGTGGGAGATGCTGAGAAGGGAGGGAGGGATGAGAGGCAGCGCTGTCTATGCCAGTAGGGGATGCCCTCAGGATGTGTTTCCCTCCTCTTTTATTTATTTCTCTTATTTATTTATACATCTCTCTGCGGGCTCAACCATTGGCCGAGCAGGCCAGGCCAAGGCTATTTTTATTTATTTCCCTCCGACTTCTCGGGGATTCCCTTATCTGCGCTTTGTGATTGGCTGCCAGAGCTATTAATCTGGCTAAGATAGAGAGGATGAACCAATCCCCTTTCACCTCCTCTCTCTCCCTCCCCTCCCTCCGCACCCCTGTGGAGAGCACATGACTCCGTGTAAAAGATTATACCACGCTAGCTCAGAGCGTAACCCTGACAGCATGTGTCAAAACAGCTGAAATCACTCCTACAGGTGCCATGAGTAGATATACACCAGTGGTGTCTGTTGTAGCTGGGAATGAAGTCGCTTAGACCAAATGCTTCTGATAGACTGAAATGCTGCTGGTTGCAAAGTGTATAGAATCGAAACTAATGTTTTCCTCGACCGACGTGGCTTCAAGGTGCCAGTATGCTCCGTCGTTGCTTCAGAAACCCGATTGCTCCACATGTTTCTGACGTCGAGACCAGGGATGTCTAACAATGTCTATAACAAAACTGTTCGTCTTGATGGATACAGTAACTTCACAACATATAGACAGCAGGAGATCTGTATGAGTTGAACTCCTGTCAACTCAGCGAGCAACAATCTGACATAAGGACGGATGTCAAAAATACTCTAGAAATCCTCAAGAATAATCGAGACTTTAAGGCAACAAAATAAGTATAAATAAATCCAAGGTTTGGTCATTTTATTACCCGTCTTTTTGCTTTAGAACCAAATTAAAGACTGTGTTTAAGAGTTTCTGTTTGAGAGAAAAAGCAGATTATGTAGGAAAAAAATGTCAGAAATAAAAGGTTGAATATTTTGCTTCTTAGCACTGAAAGTCGGACGCTGTATCGGCAGCGATATTGCAAAATCTGCTATGATACCCAGTACTGATGAGCATTTAGCTCACCAGGGGTGTGTATTAGGTATTATTAATTATTATTAATAGGTGATCAGTGCACCTCTACTTGTAAAAAGTAGTTTGTCTAGTCCTAAATTAACTTTTATCGTGTTAGAATACACCTGACGCAGTGTTGGGTACAGGTTACAGATCCACAACGGTGTTTATTTTGTAAGAACCTGCAGTGATTTGTACAGACGCCTTCGTTTTAATCCACCTCGGAACGCGTTTGAATCCCGATCCAACAGCAGGCTGAAGGGGGGGTAAGCGCCATTTAGCTACTTTAGTAGCTTTCGCACAGAGCCAGCCAGACATCACCTCATCCAGAGCGCACAGATGGGTCTGTTTGAGCCAGGTGCTTACAAAAAAAAAAAAAAACAAGCGTCTGTTTAGGCCGCCGTTGAGGTGGGAATAAAGGGGGAGTACGGGGAGGCTCAGCGCCTGCTGGAAGGCGCAGGTAGGAAAGCAACAGTCAGCTCGAGAAACAGGGCTGTGGATAAGAGGTGGAGGAAGGGAAGGTGTGTGTGTGTGTGTGTGTGTGTGTGTGTGTGTGTGTGGAGGGGGGGGGGCAGGACAGACAGCCAAAGTGGAACTAGCTGAGCAGGTTGAGCTGGTTCATGGCTCCAGGACGAACATGCACGGTTTAACTGTTGAGTATTTAGCACACTGATGGTTCCTTGAAACCGTTGTTGTCTTCATGGAAATCTCTCTTTTTACAGTCATGTAGCTCTTGAAAACAACTTGCAGTGAGTGAGTACGGCACGATACACCTGCATAACACACGTGTGTGTTTGTCTTCTTAAAATATTCCTGTGAGCCGATGATGTAATATTTAGAAAAGGAAGTGAATTAAGAGCTAAGAGGAGGGAGGAAGAAAGAAAGACTTTGTTTTGGAGCTTTTAATGAATAACCATAGTTGCTGATTAAAGGGGCACTGCATCGATTTTCCACCTGAACTCCCCGCAAACTTCTGAAAACAGTCGTCTGTGAAGGAAGCTTTCATTTTTTATATATATATAACAGTGTGTTGATGAGTTTCGAAGTTTGAAAGAGGTAAAAAATTCAGTACAAATGCGTTTTCAAAAGATGTAGGCAGGAAAGATGCAGTTGCATGATGGGAAATGTAGGAGCCTGTGTTGGCGGAGCTTGATTTTGTATTTTAATACTAATATTTGGTGTACACGTGTCTTTTTTTATTCAGGGAAGGGAATTATAATACGAGTAGGAGCCGATACAAAAGCTCCCGTAGTCCACATGGTGTAGTAAAGTGAAGCAGGCCTTTGCTGTCACCGTCTGGCTTTCACACCCCCGTGGAAGTGACACTTCCTCTTCAAGTCAACACATATGAATGAGAATAACTTACCAGACCGACCACCACCACCACCACCACCAACTTCCTTCCCCTCCCTACCTTTTCTCCAAAAAATTTAAATCTCCTTGTCCTCTCTCATGTCTTTTGTACACCCTTTTCTCCACTCTGGGGTCTAATCCCACTCGTCGCCGCCCACCGGTTGTGATGCTCCTCTTTTTTTCCCCCGATGCGTCTGAATGTGCTCCAGACTCGAAAGGAGGGTCACATGTTGGTCACACACACACACTACACTGGAGTTTGTTTTCCTTTTTTCTTTTCTTTGCACCATTCCTTCCTGTTGCTGTCGCCTTTCCAAAATAAGAGGCTTCATCTGGAGTGGTTTTATCTCGGGGAGGAAAGGGTTTATGTCTGCGACTTTGTGTCAGGGATGGATGTTTACCCATTGACGACGATGTGATTTGATTTAGACTCAACTTAAGCGATTAGATGAGGAGTATTTTTAATGACGAGTTGACTTTTTGAATATTTATTTATTTATTTATTTGGTGGTCTGTCCTAGTTTTCCCCACCTATCACGACATCGCCGCTTGTTTAGGACCCCACCCTTGCATGAATTCAGTCGTACGCAGTGCATTTGCAAAGCCGTGGGACCACCCACACCACAACAACAGACCCCCCCTCCTCCTCTTCCTCCTCCTCCTCCTCCTCCTTTTAATGACCTTTATGTGCCAAGCCTCCTGATCTGGAACTGAGGGATCTTCCAGCCATGGTGCTGATCAACTCTTGAGTCCGAGGCCCCCCCCCTCTCCTCCCTCTCCTCCTCCTCCTCCTCCTCGTCCTCCTCCTCCTCCTTTGCAATCCACATTCCCTGCTCTGCTCTGCTCCTCTCCGCTCTGCTCTGCTCAGCTCAGCCCAGCCCAGCTCTGCTCTCCTCCTGCAGCTAAGCTTGTTTTTGCGACATAGCTCTGGAGCAATCAGCCTGACAAGGCCGGCCCACTTTTTTCCCTCTCCTCTCCTATCCAGCCCAACCCCCCCCTCTTTTTCTCCCTCTCTCTCCCTCTCTCTCCCTCTCCCCCCTCTCTCTCCTCTTCTTCTTTGCCTTTTTCAATATTAAACTCTATTTTTTTTGTGTTTTTGCTTGCCATTCATTTCTTTTCTGTTTTTTTTATATTTTTACTATTATATATTTTTCACTCTGGCCTCTCTCCTCTCCGTTCCTCTTTCTATCTAAATTCTCGTTTTCTCTTTCCCTCGCCTGCGCCTCCTCCTCCTCCTCCTCCTACTCCACCTCCCTTCCTCGTTCTCTCTCTCTCTCTCTCTCTCTCTCTCTCCTCTCTCTCTCTCTCTCCCCTCTCTCTCTTCTCTCTCGGTAACTCAGCTTTCATAACGCTGTGCAGCGCAGCCTTGTTTTGCCGAGCCTCTGTGACGCTGACGGCATTCGAGTCGGGGGCCAGTTTTCCTGTTGCTATTCTGGGGCCCTTGCTTCCTGTGTGGACTTGTCCTTATTCAGATTCCAGGGTTGCCCTCCCTCCGCTCACTCCTCCTCCCTCCCTCCTCTTCCCTCCGTCCTCCCATGTCTGTTCTTCTCTCCCCCTTGCTCTTGCTTCCCTCTCTGTCTCACCCCCTTTCCCCCCCCCCCCCCCCCATGTGATTTTTAATTAATGTACTTGAGAAAATTCAATCTGCTGACAAAGTGTGTTGTTTTTTTTTTTTTTTTTGCGTTCGCCTCAGTGAATTGTTTCTCGCCTTTTGCTTTAAAAAAAAAAAAAAAAAAAAAAAAAAAAAAACCCGAGCCCTGTTTTGCTCTTGTTGAGCTCCACTCACACACACACACACATTTACAGAGCACTCTCCCTCTCCTTTTTTTTTTTTTTTTTTTTTTTGCTCTCTCCGCTCACTCACACACTCTCACACTCGCGCACACACACACACACACACACACACACACTCACTCTCTCCCATGCCCCTCCCCTCTGCCTCCATTTCTGCTGGGCTGAGCTAGTTTTGCAGCACAAAGACTGTGGCTGACTGCAGCACTGACTGTCTGCCGTGCTCTCTCTCTCTCTCTCTCTCTCTCTCTCTCTCTTCTCCCTCCCCAGTTAATTCAGCAGCGGCACGGCGGTGTAGCGCCCCCTAGACATGTTGTGTGACAGTAAATAGGGGAGGGGCGTTGCTGCTGCTGCTCTCGGAGAGAGGCAGCGAGGCAGACTTGGCTGTAGGGGTCTGGAGCCTCCTCCACCACCACCACCACCTCCTCCTCCTCACCCCCTTCTCTCTCTCTCTCTCTCTCTCTCCAGCCGCCCCCTTTCGCCCTCCACATATATATATCCCAGCACCCCTCTCACCTCGGGCTGGGCAGCTGCCTGCCTCACTTGGGCATCTGTGCGCTGCCCTGGGACTCCCTGCTTACTATTGTGATCTCTACAAAAGGGCCCCCCACGCACACACCATCTCCCCATTATTCACAGCAATCAGACCCCCCCCCCCTCACCACCACCCCCTCTCTCTCTTCCCTTCTACCCCACACCCACCAACCCATCCACCCTCCTCCTCCTCCTCCCCTCTTCATCTACTCTGTGTTAGGCTCCCACCCCAGACGCCCCAGCTGCCAGTCTGTTTTTTGTGTCCCTCGCACCCCCTCCCTTTTTTTTTTTTTTTTTTTGTGTGTTACCCCCACAGAGAAGCTCAATTAGGCAAATGTGGAGCGTTTAGAAAAGAACTCCCTACTCATTGATTAAGATTCATAGTTGGCCTTTATTTTATTTTTTATTTGTGCGAGCCTGTATCACACAGGAATGTTAAAGCAGGGCAGTATTGATCAGCGTCAAATGAATTGTATTTTTTATGCCTCGGCCGAGTACGAGACTCTTTTTCTGGATTTGTGCTGGTTCATTCTTTTCATCTCGCCCCTTGTTATTATCCATCCCACGTGGCTGCTGGTGACAAAGTAGTAGTGTAATGGTGATCTCCCGGGAGCAGGAGGTAGCCTGTCAGTGGAGGCTAGTAGACATTGTGTCTGTGGTACTGATACTCCAGACAAGATATCTAACCCCAGCAGGGTGCTCCCAAGCTCCGAGCATTGTGTCACCCAACTGGCCACATTTGTTTGTTCGCCTACATCTTCGAGAACAACAAGAACTCAAGACACGTTTAATTTCATCCTCGTCGAGTTGTTTTTTTCGAGGCCACCTGCTCGACGCTTCACGTCCGTGCGGATACGGCAAGAGTTGCACGGCGCACCTATAGCTCGCTCCAACTGTGTATAGAGTTTCTCGTCAGCCTTGTGCTGTATGTGAAACCCTGTAATGGCTGCTGCTGCTGCTGCTGCTGTATGAGGCAGGGGCCTTGCTTCTCCTCCTTTCTCCACTTCTTTCCTCATAGTGGGATGGGAGTGCCCCCTTATGGTTGAGCTCAGCCCTGCAAACCTCGAGCTGGGGCTGGAGCCACCTCTATCCAAGCGTTCTGTGGACTTCCCAGAAGCTCCTTGCAGCTTGACGCGTCCACTGGATGCAGGTGGGACCCTTCGGGGGAAGGCAGGGCTGAGTCGTCTGCGACGCCCACCTGTCCGTCCTTTTCCGCCCACCTGAACATTTCCTGCTGTCAACTCCACCGAGTCATTACAGGTGGTTTTCGAAAGACGAGACAGGCTAAATTTTATTTTGTCTCCGCGCCTGCAGACTATCTGTCATCCGTGCGTGTAGACAGAAGTGTTGTGATTGCTGTCTTGAAGATAACACGCCTCTGGGCTCAATCAAGTCAGCACGTTAAGAGCTGACCTCGAAAAAGGAAAAAAAAAAAATAGATGAGAAACCCCTTTTCAGAAAAAGAGCAGAGAAATCTTCACTTGATCTTGAGCTTAAAAGGGAAGACATGACTTTTCCCATGACCCCGTTCAGATATCAAAAGCCCGCTATGCCCTGAACGATGGTAAAACGCGCAGCGCTCGGAGTGTTCTCGGCGACGAGGTCGTCGGCATATAAACATAAACATCAGGGACTCGGGAAAGACGGCAAAAAAAGAAGTTCAAGGTTTTGCTGTTTTGTGTTTGTCCACTCCGTGCATGTGTGTGTGTGTGTCTCCTAGGCCTCCTCAGCGCAAAAGGCCCGGAGGCTGAGTGTGTAATTAAAGTGTTGTTGGTGGTGCAGGAGCTGCTGCTGCTGCAGGGAGGAGGAGGTGGTGGAGGAGGAGGAGGAGGAACAGGGCTTTGGTGCGTCTGCGTTTCCTGTAACAATGACGGGCTGCTTCTTTTGTAGTAGCTGACTGCACCGTGACCCTGCCAGGCACGCAGGGAGGCCGCCGGGAGAGAGAGAGAGGGAGGGAGGGAGACAGACAGAGGGATGGGAGCAACAAGGGGGGGAGGAGGTCTGTGTCGGCTCTAATGTGTCAACCACGTGGACCAGAGTAACCATGGCAGCCCTTGAGATGCAGCCATTTTTTTTTTTTTTTAAATGCTCTTCCTCTATCTCCCGCCCATTCTTTTTTTTTTCTTTACTCTCTGTCCCTCAGCTATCACGTCGCCACAGAGGATGTGTGAGCAAGTCTGGACTGAGTTTCTTTCTTTCTTTCTTTCCCTTTTTTCTTTTTTCTTTCCTCCTCCCTGTGTATTGTGTTTAGCATCTGGAGGCCTGAGAACAAGGGACGCCTGCCAACAAGGCGGTTGGTGAAACCCTGAGGTCTGAGAATGACAGAGAAGAGAGTGGGTCAGGGAGAGTGTGTGACTGAGGGATGAACTCTGCCCCCCGACACACACACACCCCCTCCTTACCACCAGCAGCAGCAGCAGCAGAAGCAGATCTAGTTACACACTACTGGCCAGGGTCACATAATCCAGATATGTTTCATTATCTCAGGGCCGCTCACTACGTGCTACCTCTCTCTCTCTACTTCTACTTTCTGTTTCTCATAACGTACAAAAAGAATAAAAAAAGACGAAGGAGAAACCGGCCCGGCTTGGCAGACTAATGGCTCTGGTCGGGCTTGATTGATTCAGTGAAGTAATCTGCAAATGGAATACATTAGGACGGGCCGAGAAGAGAGAGGAGAGCAAGAGCAGATGACTCAGAGACAACACAGGCACAGTGGAGAATATGGGAATAATGGGAATAGTTTCCGATATTTTTCCACATTTGTGAGCAATAATCGCATCGGGAGGAATTATCTTTAAGCATTTATTTTTTTTCGTGCATTTGCATCACTCGTGTATGGATGCGTCTCTCTCCCGGCCTCTCTCTTCAGCCCTATCGCGAACACTGTTCTGCAGTTCTCGGCTCTGAAGTTCCATGTTAGGCAGTGCTGGGAAAAAAAAACACACAAAATGGCTGCCATAGAGAGAGAGGAGCTTGAAGCTCCACAGAAAAGAGCTGCAGCTCCTCTCCTTCTCTCCACAACACGGCTCGCACGTCCTTCCCCCTCTTTTTTTTTTTTTCCCTGCATGTATTTAAAAAAAACACCCAAACAACAACAGTTCTTGAATATTTTCACGTGATCAGCTTGTTGTAATTGTCACAGATGAACACGGCCGTGTAACCCTCCGAGCTCGTCACCCTCCCGCACTCCCAACTTAGCTCAACCCCACTGTCCCTCAACTCCTCCTCGTGCCTGATCCTAACGCTCTCGCTCCCCTTCATCATCTGCCTTCTAATAATGAGCGTGTTGAATAGCAGAGCCACAGCAGCATCAGTATCACCATCCTCCCCCTCCCCCCTCTTTCCTCCCTCCCTCCCTCCCTCCCTCCTCCTCCTTCCTCTCCTCTCTCGCTTGTCCGGCTTGTGCAGTCAGCAGAACAGGCTGGTGCTGTGCAGTATTGAGCCGGGAAAAATCAATGACTGCAGAGTGGGAGTAGGTAGGAGCTTGTGTGTGTTTGTGTTTGTGTGTGTGTGTGTGTGTGCGTGTACAATGCTTCTGCCTATCCAGGCTGAAGGATCAGAGCTGTCAGTCGTCAGATATTTACAGAAGAGCTCGCCCTCCATGCTGCATATGTGCTCGGATGTTTCGTACATCAGGCGCGATAAATGTTTCTGGTGAGATTTTTCTCATAAGAAATCACATTTTCGTTACAACCGTCCGTACTTTGTGGCATCGGTGGTACCAAAGTTACACTTTTTTTTTAAATACTACACAGTTTTTTTTTGTATTTTGTCCATTAAACAAAATAAGCCAGACTTAACGTTATACTAAATCCACCTTTCAGAGTTCATTACAGTCACGTTATTGTCCTCAATTGATTCAAGGCCCAGTCTTTGGTGGCTGTACTTTGTCCTATTCCCAGAAAAAAAAATGTGTACTGCCTTGTCTTCAATCTGGGCCAATTCCCACCATCAGGAATATAAAAACACGGGATGAGAATCAATTGAATCTCAGTGAATCTGGATCCACTTAGTCCGTCCAAATTCTTCTTTCTCGCTGAAGGTCCTACAACTGCTGCAGACGTACAAACACGCATGGAAATAATATTAATATTAATAAAACCGATCCCGTCCCGATTAATAAAAAACAGAAGGTTATATTTTTATATGGCCTAGATTTTGGAAGTCCGGGGTATCATATGCCTGGACTTTGTGGTCATGAAGCAATCAGAGCTAGTTAGAAGCTCTTTATCCTGAACCCAACAAATCTTGTGATCGATTTAACCAACGTCCTTACAATAGATGGCCTCTTTCTGTTTTAGTTCTCATGTCAGTGGTGGTGTTTTTTTGATTTGTGGTGATTTTTTTTAAAATCAGAATCTGTCTCGTGAGTCACGAAACAGGATTACAGATTTGAGGAAATAGTCGACGGTAGTTTTTTTGCCGCTTGACAGTTGAGCTTAGTGCCAAAAATGGAACACTGAGGTTCAAGACGCAGCGGTAGTCTGACACGCTGCGTGAGGTAATGGTCACAAGAAGGGAAGAGTCTTACTTCTCTAATTTTTGCTCTGTTTCTGGTTGATTTCACTCGACTGATTGGACTCCCGGTGTCCTCCAAAAATCCCACTTTCAGTGTTGATACCTCTGTGGTCCCTCTGTCTGCCTTGTGACTGAAGTGTGCATGTCTTGTGCAGCCGTCCACAGTGACCTCCTGCCGAGACCTGACTCCAGGAATTGACCCCTGACCTTTTTTTATGCCCTCCGGTCTGTGTCTGTGGAGTCAATGTGGAGGGTTTTTTTTTGTGGTCGGGACACGCAGCTGTTGACATGGTCAACTTGGCGCGCAAGCCCCCGGGGTCTTCAGACCGAGCCCTCTATCAGATGACCAGTCTTGTGATGTCTGAGCATGGAGGTGGTGTGGGGTGGTGGTGCTAGTCTGAAGGGGGGAGATGTAGGTCAGCTGACGATGCTGGCTGCTTGAAAAAGGATCCCGCCATGGTTGTTTAAGCAAGGAATGCCATGCTGTTTGATCTCTGCTCTCTACAGCGGAGCCTTAAGATCTCACTGCTCCGTGTCGCTCACGCAGCGTGGCTCTGCCTTGTTCTGACCCCGTTTTTGCATTCGCGAACATTAATTGGGCATCGGCCAATGAAACGCTTCAGAATACGACTCTCATACATAAAGCCGCCGCCTCCTCCGCCACCCCTGCTACGCTCCGCACGGTTTTGTAGTTGCCACATCTTCTGCTCGGGTCAGAAAGGCCTTGGTTTGTGCAGTCACTGAAGTGAAGAGGAAGAGATGGAGGGGAGGGCAGAAGGGAACAGGGTGGTGGTGGATTGGAGGAGGAGGAGGAGGAGGAGGAGGAGGGGTAGGATTCTGAATCAGCGTTCTGCTCCTGTCACTCCCTCTGGGGTTCCTCCATCAGGTCACGTCCCAAAAATAGCAACGGGCGCTGTTTCAAGTGCAAAACCGCCGGCTTCGGGGCTGCAGCCAGCCTGCGAGTGTGAGATTTCTATGGGAATAGTTGGCCACCTTCCAATGAGTGCTTTTTTTTTTTTTTCTCCCTCCCTCCCTTCCTCCCCCCCCTCCCTCCTCCTCCCTCCCTCCCTCCCTCCCATTTTTTTTCCCTCCTCCGATGTGACTGGCAGATGAGCTTGCATTTCTGAGCGAGCACATGGGCTCCACGTGAGTGGCCAGTGTGTAAACATTCACCTTCCCACAAACATAATCATCGCCGGGCTGCCTTCCTACCTTCTTTGCCTGCCTTGGCTGTCTTTTGTGTCACAGCCAGCGAGGCTCAATAACAACACCACATGGCACCCAGAGCCTGTGCCCAGCACCAATTATTTCAACTGCCTCCTGAGATGACTTTCTTGAAAATATTTATTTATTTTTTTCTCTCTCTCTCTCTTTACCCCCACCACTTTCTCTTTGCGAGCCACACAAATCGAGTTGCCAAGATGGATCATTATCAGCGTTACACGAGTGATGTGGACTATTTTATTTTATTTTTTTAAAGGGTGGAAAGAGAAGTCGTTGCACCTGAACGCGTGTTTCGTTGGTACCATATTCGGGCTGGCACTGTCGTACGAGAGAGTAACAGACACACCCCAGTGAAGGCAAAGATTGCTGTAACGCACCAGTGACCATTTAGGTCTCCACTCACTTAATTTGACTTTGACATGACTCTGAAATAAAACGCTCTCAACCCCTTCATTCAAGTGTGTGTGTGTGTGTGTGCGCGGGAAAGAACCTGAATAGGATCCACTCTCCCTCCCCGCAAAAAAAGCATCAGATTTTCTCCCAACGTTTTCGAGTCTGAGCTAAACCGGGCTTTATTTACTCACACCAACACACACTCATTCGCCTTTTGATATCTTGTTTTTCCCACTTAATTTCTCAATTACTTCATCATAACCCCATCTGACCCATCCTGTTATAAACTGATGAAATGTTAGTCGATTTGAAGTTAATGAATTAGGTGTTTAAAAACACATAAACCATTAAGAAATGGAGTCAAATATTGGATTGGACTCTCTTCATTAACCCAGACGTCGCTCCTCTTGTTCCAGGATCTGTCGGGCTCCATCGACGACCTGCCCACCGGTACAGAGGGGGCCCTGAGCCCGGGCGTCAGCACCTCAGGGGTGTCCAGCAGTCAGGGCGAGCAGAGCAACCCCGCCCAGTCGCCCTTCTCTCCGCACACTTCGCCTCACCTGCCAGGCATACGCGGGCCCTCGCCATCGCCCGTGGGTTCTCCTGCTAGCGTCACCCCCTCTCGCACCGGACCTCTGTCCCCTGCTGCTGTGCCAGGTAAAGACAGTATTTTCACAGCGGTATCAGAAGTACAACGTGCAACTGAAGTGCATTACCAAACACGTCTCCATGTTCTTTTGTCATTTGTGTTAGACCTAGTTACTTTTCTTAAGAACTTTATACCCGCTCATTTTCCTTATAGAGTCGGATGCTGTGTGAAACATCCTGTAAACAAACCGGGCAAAGATTTAGAGTTTTAATTTACACTCGCTCACTCACAAACACTTGCCAGATGGGAACGTTTTCTCCTAACGTGGTGCTAGTAAACCATGCAGGCGCCAAAAGAAACGGAAGTTACGCCGCCACTAACAACTCACGGTGGAGAACATTTGAACAGGCAGCAGACAGGACATGTTGTAGTTTTTTTATTTGATTTGATTGGCTTCGCGTCATTTGATAGTAAAAAAAAAAAGGTTAAGGTTAATGCCCTTGTATTGTTGCTGCCCTGCAGGTAATCAGATGCCTCCCCGGCCACCCAGCGTCCAGTCGGACAGCATCATGCACTCTTCCATGAACCAGTCAGCCATGGGCCAGGACAGGGGTGAGTGTTGATACGTGCTTCGAGAACAGGACAAGCTCAAAATCGAGGTTTCTCACCCCTCCCTCAGCTCAGTGGCCAACATTGAGCTGAAGAATGTGTGCCAAGTACCTCAGCAGCTTTTTAGGTGTGATTGTTTGCATTCGTTGTTCGTTCCTTCCTTCCTGTAAACACTCCTCCAGGCTGTATCTTTAAATACGAATGTGCTTGTAGTCTATTTGCCGGGTCAAATGAGAGTAAGAGCAGAAAGATGTGCTGTACTGCTGAGTGTGTGTGCTTGTGAGGAAGTAAAGAGCTAGGTGCTTCACGCAGGGTCATAAAGTGTTATGTAACTATGTGTTTGAGCACACTCAGAGTGATATTTAGGTGTTTTTACGAATGAAGAATAGCGTATCTGATGATGTTCCCTCCCGATCCGCTCTTTTTAGTGTACATGCGAAACCCTCAGATGCCCCCTTACGGGTCCCCTGGACAACCTGGCTCCGCCTTATCTCCGCGCCAGTCTTCGGGAGGCCAGATACATAGCGGCATGGGACCTTATCCCCAGAACAACTCCATGGGAAACTACGGGCCTCAGGGTGGCCAGTACGGTCCACAAGGTGAGGCCTCAGGGCAGAAGTGTAAGTGGTGCTGATTTTTCAAAAGCTTTTTTCTACACTGGTTTAACAAAATAGTAACGGCGAGAGGAGAGAGCACAGCGTTGAGTGGTGCACTCTGCTCCCCGTCGTATCATTTTCAAATCCTCCAAATATTGTGAATGAGTTTACAGTTGTCATCCTGCGGCCATCACAGTTTCACAGATAACCCAGATTTTCTTTTAAAAAAAGGCTTTGAAGTTTCCTCTCACTTCATATATTTATGAAATTATATCACCTCACTTTGAAGTCTCAGATGGTTTCTGTGGGCTTTGAAGAAGTTCTGCTATGAGTCATAGCAGTGGAGCAGCGAGGGCCAGATAAAGCCCGCTTCATCAGGCTACTTGTCAGAACAGGCAGCACAGGAGTAAATTTAGAGCCAGACTGCTGGAACTCTTTATCTCAGCAGGGAGAGATGAGTAGAAGTCCTTAGACTCAAACACCAGTAGGGTGATATTTAGTTGTAGCAGCCTAAACTCAAAGTATCTCATATGTGACCCTTCCAGGTTATCCCAGGCAGCCCGGCTACACGGGGATGCCCAACGCCAACTACCCAAGCGGTCCCGGCATGAGCGGGACCATGAACCCCATGCCCGGTCAGGGCAGCGGGGCTCCGTACGGTAGCATCCCACCCGGCAGGATAGGCCCGGGGCAGATGGGTGCTCGGCCCTACGGCCCTGCCATGGCCTCAAACATGGCTGGCATGCCTCCTCAGGTGGCGTCCGGGATGTGTCCTCCTCCAGGCATGAACAGGAAGGACGGCGGCCCCTCCATGCACCACGGACCTACAAACTCCATACACAACAGGTGGGTGCTTGCAGCTTTGCAGGGGAAGGTACGACTCATTAAATTAAGACTGAAGAAGTCTGTGTGTCCTTAGCTTATATGTGCTGCTTGCACGATCATGAAAAATGATTGGTTCTTCCCACGTGCAAGCCGGTCTGTGTTTTGGTGCCTCAGTGTGCTGCAGAGTAGATGGCAGTAGACCAAACACTTAATCTATGAGAGAAAAGGAAAAAAAGTAGAGAGAATGAGAGAGCAGGAGATGATTCTCTGACATCAGTGAATCACAATCTTTCCCCAGCGAGGATGCCAATTCAGCCTACAGAGAGGCACTTGTGGGCTTGGCGGTAGCTAGAATCATATGACGTAAATTGATTTCCTACAGAATAAGCTGAAACCAGCAAACGCAGGATGAAGAAAACGCATAGATTTGTTACAGAATCAAACATATAAGCATGAAAAATAGAAAGTTTGTGTTGATAATGTTGCTTTTTGAGCTAGTCTTCTCTCAAGTCTTCTTTCTAACCAAGCATTTATTTATTTTTTCTATTAGGCCACCTGGCTACCCGAACATGTCCCCAGGCATGATGGGATCAGGCTCTCCATACGGCCCTGGCATGAACAGCATGCACGGTATGATGAACCAGGGAGGACCAGGGCCGTACCCGATGGCAGCAAATATGGCCAACAACACCCCTGGTGAGTAAAAGCTGCACAGACGCAGACGATCATGTGGTTGTGGTACCATTGTGGGGCCTGGAAGTTTTGTCATCAAAGGGGTATAACAGATTGGTAATCTTTTATTTTTCACCCTCCTCTTTTTACCCAGGAATGGCTCCCAGTACGGAGTTTGGCATGGAAAAAATGAACCCTGCCCAGAAGATGAACAACAAAGTGGAGGGCACTCCCAAGCCTGAATCCAAAAAGGTAGAAGTTCTGAATCCACGCCACGAAATTCGTGTTTTCTCTTTCTAAGCTTCTCCTTCCATCTCATGATTTCTTCTCTCTTCATACGTCCTGCAGAAGTCGAGCTCCTCTACCATCACCAACGAGAAGATCACCCGTCTGTACGAGCTTGGTCCCGAGCCAGAGAGGAAGATGTGGGTGGATCGATACCTGGCGTTCGCCGAGGAGAAGGCCATGGGTATGAACAACCTGCCCGCAGTCGGACGCAAGCCTCTCGATCTCTTCAGACTCTACATCTCCGTCAAAGAGATCGGCGGCCTGACCCAGGTACGCCTGTATACTCGGAATAAAAACAAGCAGGGCACTGCAAGTCCTGCAAATCTGTTGTGTGTGCAGTTCTCTGAGCCTCCTCCTTCCTCTCATCGCCCACCAGGTGAACAAGAACAAGAAGTGGAGGGAGCTGGCCACCAACCTGAATGTGGGCACGTCGAGCAGCGCAGCCAGTTCGCTCAAGAAACAGTACATCCAGTGTTTGTACGCCTTCGAGTGCAAGATCGAGCGCGGCGAGGACCCGCCTCCGGACTTCTTCAACACGGACACCAAAAAGAACCAGCCCAAGATCCAACCTCCCAGCCCAGGTCAGCGCCAGCACCCTCTCCTCCTCCACCTCATCACTATGTCTCCCCCCTCCCACCTCTGATTTAAATCACACCAGTATCCGTTGATTGAAATCTTATTTCATTTTCCCTTTCTCCCTGGGGTGCAGTGTGGTTTCCATGCAATTCATCACATCCTCCTTGCTCTATTTGCCCCGCATCATCTGCCCTATAAACTAGTATATTTTATTGTATCCCATTAATTGCAGTGTTAAAAGCCGATCTTAGACCGTCGTTTGTCATCTCCTTATGGGGCTGCCATCCTCCATAAATCACTGCGATTTTGGCGTATATTGGATGAGCTGTAAATGACGCCGGTGTAGCTGTAAGTCACCGCAGTGCGCCGCATCCTCTGGACAGTTCCACGCACACATCTCTCAGGGGGGGGAACTCCTTGGCATTTGCACAGGACATGACGGAAAGACTTGTCCTTTCAGACTCCCCCCTCCGTTGGTTTTCGTACGAACAGTGACGCCACCGGCATGCCAAATCTTTCAATGAACTCTTGAATGTTGGGTAAAAAGTCAGTGTGTAAACTGGCAGTCAGTCAGAGGTTAAAGGGAGGGGGCGGGCGAGGGTGGTCTCGGGGACGATGTGTCGCCTGAAAGCTGTTTGTTTTGGAGGGACTCTGGTTTTAGCTGCCAGGAGCCACAACCACACCAGGAGCAGCGACCACGTGTTGCTTCCGTCTGGCCAAGACCCAGGCTGTCAGACATGGGGCACTGAGTCAGCGCCGGAGTGTTGTTACAGGAGACATCAGGGTGCTTGTCAGCTGGCATCAGCCCTCTAGTTAGTACGAAGAAGAGATGGGGGGGAAAAGGGGGCGAGTGGTGGTGCAGGGGGACGTGGGGCGGGAGGTGATTTGGCGATAGCAGTGCCCCATCAGTGGCGTGTCCTCGCTGCCTGGTGCCTGGCCCAGGGCTACAGAGGCAAGGCAACACTCCCTGGAGATTAGTACTGAGCCAGAAATGATGAATGGGGGGAAAGAGGCTTGAATGTGTGTGTGTGTGTGTGTGTATGTGTGCGTAAAAAAAATCACGCGATTCTCTCTCACTCTCCCTCACTCTCTCTCTTTGACTCTTTCTACCCATGCTATTTTTTTCCATACTCACGAGATCCTCCCCCCTCCTCCCCTCTCCCTCCCTTCATCTTTAGTAGAAGGGAAATCCCTGCCCACAGGGAGGAGGAGGGGGGGAGGGAGGGAGGGAGGTGGAGGCGGTTAATGTGTGTGTGTGTGTGTGTATGTGTGAGAGCTAGAGAGGCGAGAGGGTGATGTGAGAAAATGTGAATAAATGCGACCTGCCAGTGACCCCGGTGTTATGTGTGTGTGTCTATATGTGTGTGTGTGCCAGTTTAATGAATGGGAACCCGTGAGTCATCAGACTGGCGTGCTAATAGTGAGAAGTCCTGAGCTGAAGTTAAGGATGAGCGCTACTATGTCACACACACACACACACACACACACACACACACACACACACACTACACAAACAAACAATCACTCACTCTCACGCGCACATACACAACTTGTCTCCTGTCTCTGCAGGTCAGGCAGCAATCTGTCAGAGTCAAGGTTTAGATCATTGTTTCCTGGTGACTCCAAGCGCCGGCAGTGGTTGAGGAGGGGAGGAGGGTGTGTGTGTGTGTGTGTGTGTGTGTGTATGTGGGGGGGGGGGGGGTTGGCATGCTGTGATGAGCTGGAAGATTCAACATTTTTCGCTGGCTGTGCACTCAAAAGCCAGTCAGCTTGACACAAACTGTGTTCCTCTGTGCAGCGCTCAGGAATTTCTTAATGGGATTTAGGATTGCCAAAAGCAGCATGTGTTCCTAAAAGCCCCCAGCAGTGCTCAGCCTCTCCACAAGACTATCCCGCTTCACTATCAGCTATCAACTCTCGCCTTTATTCCCGGAGTGAAGAGAGGAGCAGGAGGAGCAGGAGGAGGAGGAGGGCCGGGGATGTGCTTTGTGGAAATAAAATAAAATATGTTTTAACAAAGCTGAGCACTTTTATTGTCGTTTCCCTGTTACTCACCGTGTACACCCTTGTTTTACAGCTGGTTCTGGATCCCTGCAAGGACCCCAGACTCCTCAGTCCACCAGTAGTTCGATGGCAGAGGGGGGAGACCTGAAGCCTCCCACCCCAGCCTCCACCCCGCATACGCAAATGCCTCCGATGCCTGGCGTCAGGTACAAGTTAGAAGCCACAATATCATGTTTCTATGATGTTAACAGTATCAGGAGTCATCACAATAAAATGAAACCGATCCCTCTGGAGAAACTGGATCATTGCGTCAGGAAATAGAAAAAGGAAAACAACAAACAGGAGATATGCTTTAACTTCTGTAAATGGTAGATCATGTTAAGATACACATAGAGCTAACCAGCTTGTTTAAAGTGTAAAGACATTTGAAATGTATAATATAATACACCAACACAAACATTTTTTCTATTTCACTAACAAGCTTCTTGTCGTCCTCATAGGAGTAGCGTTAATCTGCAGGACCCCTTTGCTGATGGTGGCGACCCAGCGTTTTCCAGAAGGAACGCCATGACTCCCAACTCGCAGGGCTACCAGCCTGGGATGGGCGGCCCAGAGATGATGGGTCGAATGGGTCCCTACGAGTCCAACAAGGACCCTTTCGGTGGCATGAGGAAAGGTGAGCAACAGCCAAACTGGCAAATTGAGATGCTGCAGGAAGTTGTCTTAGAGCTGCTGAGGCTAATGATGGTCTGTGTATTTTTTGTATTTTAAAGCTGGAGAGCAGTTCATGCAACCAGGCCCCAACAGTGGAATGGGAGAACAGTATAACCGAGCCCCACCAGGCCCTATGGCGAACATGCAGATGGGTCAGAGACAACAGTACCCTTACGGATATGACCGAAGGTAAACATACTGCATTGTTCGCCACATGGTCAGCATGATTTTCAAATATATCTGCAAAGATTCAAGCCTGTACTCCTCCCATGTCCTCTTGCATATCCGGTTAAGTCAAACCAACTCATGACTGTTGTTTGTTGGGTTTTACAGACAGGAGCCAGGCATGGGCCCCGATGGCAGTATGGGACCAGGAGCTCCTCAGCCAAACATGATGCCTTCTGGAGCCGACACAGGGATGTACTCGCCGAGCCGCCCTCCACCGCAGCAACGGTCAGTGTACCATTGAGTGCTGAGATTAGAAACAAGAAAGAGAGTGGAGAGGCTGTTTTACGGCATTTTGCCAGCAGCAAAGTGTTGTTCTACAACTGTTTGTGTATTTAGTGTAAAGAAGAAAATGTGAAATGTAATGGTGTGAACTTTTGTTATTGTTTTCAGGCACGACTCCTATACCAATCAGTTCCCTGGCCAAGGAGCTCCCCCTGGTGGCCCATACCCAAATCAACAGCCAGGAATGTATCCACAGCAGCAGCCTGTAAGAACATTTTGTTCGGCCTTTGCACCGCTCTCACTGCATCTTAATTCCTCTCTGTTTAACATTTCCTTAATTCAAGTTACATGTTTGCCATCTATGTATTAAAGACAAACTTTCCTATCTGTATTCATGAGATGCAAACATCGATTCTTCTTAAAATAACAGTATAAAGATACTCACCTATAATGCCGAATGTCTTCTGACAGAACTACAAGCGTCCTGTAGATGGAGGGTATGGTCCTCCAGCCAAGCGCCATGAGGGAGAAATGTACAACGTCCCCTACAGTGGTCAGCAGCAACCAGGACCTCAGCCCTCTGGGCCCCAGGGCCAACAGGACATGTACAACCAGTATAATGCATACCCTGGAGGGGATCGCAGACCACCAGGCCCACAGAACCAGTTCCCTTTCCCCTTTGGCCGGGAGCGAGGACCGTCAACTGCAGGCCCCAACTCCCAGTCTCCAATGCCTCCTCAGATGATGGCAAGCCCTATGCCTTCAGGTCCGGATGGCCCCCAGGCCCCAATGTGGCAAGGCCGCAATGAGATGGGCTACCCCAACTATCCCAACCGACAGGGACCTCCTGTACCAGGTCAGGGCCCCGGCTACCACGGGATGAACCGCTCAGAGGAGATGATGTCATCAGACCAACGCATGAACCACGAGGGTCAATGGCCCAGCCATGTCAACCAGCGGCAGCCGCCATTTGGCCCCGGTGGTTCTGGACCTCCCATGACCAGACCCCTGCCATCCACCTATCAGACTTCCCAGAACCACATTCCTCAGGTGTCGAGCCCGGCGCCCATGCCCCGGCCTATGGAAAGCAGGACGTCACCCAGCAAGTCACCCTACATGCATCCGGGCATCAAGGTGCAGAAAGCTGGGCCCCCAGTACCCGCCTCCCACATTGGTCAAGCTCCTGTGCAGCAACCCATGATCAGGCGAGATGTGGCCTTCCCTCCTGGCTCCGTGGAGGCCTCCCAACCCCACCTCAAGCCCCGCAGGCGGCTTACGATGAAAGACATTGGTACATAACTGTTCTTTTATTCCTTGCAACCTAAGTAATTAGGAGATTAATGCCAATCCCCGTGGTAAAGATCGTTGAGCCTTTACTGTCACTGATCATGATCAATTTGGCTCGTATTCAGTCTGTTTTTTGGCTTTTACAGGCACTCCTGAGGCTTGGAGAGTCATGATGTCACTAAAGTCAGGCTTACTAGCTGAAAGCACCTGGGCCTTGGACACCATTAACATTTTACTGTATGACGACAATAGCATTTCTACTTTTAACTTGTGCCAGGTAAGCCACGTCTGTTAAATTTGCATCAAACTAACCATATCATGCCACATGGGATGAGTTTATAGGATTGTTTTGGTGACTTTCTTCCTGTTATCTTTCTCAGCTGCCTGGTTTCCTGGAGCTGGTGGTGGAGTACTTCAGACGCTGCCTCATTGAGATCTTTGACATCTTGAAAGAGTACGAAGTAGGCGATCCCGGCCAGCGCACCCTCATAGACCCCAACGCTGCTGAGGACTCTGATGATGAAATTCCCATGCCTGAGGGCGAGGGCATGGACTTGGACGAGGACGACGAAGAGGATGAGGAGGTAGAGGAAACGAAGCCCAATCCTGACGCTTCCTCACTGGTCCAGGTGAAGCAGGAGGAGGAGAGCTCACAGAAACACAAGTCTTCAGAGGATGAGGAAGAGGAGAAGGAAAGGGAGTCTTCTATCAAGGAACCCAATACCTCTACCTCAGGGTCTGCCCAGGACCCCAACCTCCACTCGGAAAAGCCCAGGCAGGCTAGCAAGTTTGATAAACTCCCCATCAAGGTGGTGAGGAAGAAGAATCCCTTCCTGGTGAACCATTCGTCCAAGCTTGGGCAGCGACAGTGCTTTGATAGCGGCCTGATACACTGGAGCATCGGTGGTGGTGACACTACCGAACACATCCAGACCCACTTTGAGAGCCGGATGGACCTTCTCAAGCAGCGGAAACGCACACCAACAGCCACTGAGAGCCGCAAGAAGGTCCAGGTGACTGAGACTGTGAAGGATAACCCAGAGAAGTCAAAGTCCAATGGGGACGACAAGCCTCGGCAGCAGCAGCCCCAGTCTTCTGAACCTCAGAAGTCTCCAGCGGAGAAGACCCCTCCACCTCTTCCCATTGGTGCACCCGTCACTGCCACCATCGATGACGTACTATCTGCCCGCCCGGGGTCGGTCACAGAGGAAGTGGTTCGCGGAGGTGCCGAAGAGCAGAAAGAGAACGGCAAGTACCTCTTCAGCATCAACCCCGAAATCCAGAGCAGACGCAACATCAAGATCCTGGAGGACGAGCCTCACAGCAAGGACGAAACGCCGCTCAGCACTCTGTCGGACTGGCAGGACTCGTTAGCCCGACGCTGCATCTGCGTTTCCAACATAGTGCGAAGCCTCTCCTTCATTCCAGGGAACGACCTGGAGATGTCGAAACACCCAGGGCTCCTGCTGCTGTTGGGCCGCCTGGTGCTGCTCCACCACAGGCACCCTGAACGCAAACAGGCGCCAGTCACCTACGAGAAGGAGGAAGAGGAAGACGAAGGCGTGAGCTGCGAGAGAGACGAGTGGTGGTGGGACTGCCTCGAGGTGTTAAGGGAGAACTGCCTGGTCACTCTGGCGAACATCTCAGGCCAGCTGGACCTTTCTATCTACCCGGAGAGTATATGCCTGCCGCTGCTGGATGGCCTGCTCCACTGGGCCGTCTGTCCCTCGGCAGAGGCCCTGGACCCCTTCCCCACGCTGGGGCCACATGGCTCACTTTCCCCTCAGAGACTGGTCCTCGAGACCCTCAGCAAGCTCAGCATCCAGGACAACAACGTCGACCTCATTCTGGCAACGCCACCGTTCAGCCGCTTGGAGAAGCTGTACGGCTCGCTGGTGCGCTTGGTCGGTGAACGCAAGGTGGCCGTTTGCCGGGAAATGGCGGTCGTCCTGTTGGCCAACTTGGCCCAGGGTGACAGCCTAGCGGCGCGGGCTATCGCTGTGCAGAAAGGCAGCGTGGGTAACCTGCTGGGCTTCCTGGAGGACAGCCTAGCTGCCACACAGTACCAGCAGAGCCAGAGCTCCCTGTTACAAATGCAGGGCGCACCTCAGTTTGAGCCCACCAGTGTGGACATGATGCGGCGGGCGGCCCGGGCTCTGCACGCCCTGGCTAAGGTGGATGAAAACCACTCGGAGTTCACTTTGTACGAGTCGCGGCTACTGGACATCTCAGTGTCCCCACTTATGAACTCTCTGGTGTCCCAAGTGATCTGTGATGTACTGTTTCTGATTGGCCAGTCATGACAGCCGTGGGGAGGTTTCAGCTCTGCCTCTTTCCGTTCCCAGTCACCCCGACCCTCTCCTTTTTTTTTTTGTATGCGTGTGCGTGTCTGTTGCGTGTGAGTGAAAAAGAGCAAAACTGACTGTCCTTTTTTTTTTTTTTTTTTTTTTTTTTTTTTTTTTTTTTTTTTAATTTATGCAAAATCACCTCGGATTCCACTGTCTTTCTACCCCCCTGCTTCTCACTAAAAAGGAAGGAATATCATGAAGTAGCTGTTGGATTTTAAAAACACGTCTGAAATGGAAAGATACTGACAAAAAGAAGAGCAGATTGGGACCCAGGCATTTGGACATGAGTGTGGCGCTGCCCTTGCGGAAGAAGAAGAAAAAAAAAAAAAGGACTTGTTTTTTAATGAAAAGAAAAATCTCCAGAAAAAAGAAGAAACTGTAACCAAAGTTGCTGTCTCGTTTACAGTGAGTTTGGGGGATACGTGTGCTCGCTTTCTCCCTCCTCTCGGGGGGAGGGGGGTTTCGGCAGGGGGAAGAGGGCACAGACTAAACAATATTATGGTTCATGTTTGGAGGCTTCATTGACTTCACGGACTGTGGTGTGGTATAATTGCTGTAACTTTGGATGCTATATACTCAGCCCCACAGGAACCACATTATTGGCTGTGAACAGACATCTGTCATGGGAGGCCTGTGCAGTAGATTGTAGGACTTTTTTCTGTACTGTACACCTTAAAAACTGTAAACATACTGTAATAATACTGTTTCACACTGAGATACGCTGGCTTGGCAGCAAACTGTAGTTTTTAAAACAGTTTTAGTTAATGTCGAGAGAGAAACGGCTTTCCCCCCAAAGTATGGTGAACCTACAACACCCCGACCTCTTCTCTTTGTCCCTTGATTGTATGACTTGACCCTTATATTAAAAAGTCACCTCTTTAGGACTGGTCCTCAACTCTAGATGCAGTCCAAGCTGCAGTGTATATATGATGTTGTACATTACACTTCTCTCTCTCTCTCTCTTTCTCAACTTCTGTTGCTCTTCACCATTTTTAATCTTTGACGATTACAAGTTTCCCCTCGCATCAAGTACGCCATGTGA
The DNA here is from genome assembly GCF_000972845.2 of Larimichthys crocea. Lineage (NCBI taxonomy): Eukaryota > Metazoa > Chordata > Actinopteri > Sciaenidae > Larimichthys > Larimichthys crocea. The sequence continues at coordinate 4,429,227 of NC_040023.1, read as the reverse complement.
TTACTTGACGCCCACCACCAACCACCAACCACCGACCACCGCCATCCTCTCCGTTACTTAGGCGCCTCACCCTGCTCGTATCGCGCTCCAAGGGGGTGTTTAGCTGCTGTCCAACGCCACCCCCGTCCCCAACAACAAACAACAACAACAACAACAACAAACTTCAAGTTTCAGTTTGTCTCCGGTCTGGGTGTAGAGAATATAACAAAAATCATGTCTGCGGTTCCATTTGAGCTCATTCATAAATGACAAACTAGACCTTGATGAAGAAACCATTTTAATTTTGTTTATTTTGTTTATTTTGTTTTGTTTTTTTCCAGTGATGCGGATTCTGCATATTTGTATTTCAGATGATGTAGCTAAAAACTTGATGTAAATTCCTCTTTTTTCCTTTTTTTTGGCTTAATGAATATCATTTATTCAGTATGAAATCTTTATACTATATGTTCCACGTGTTAAGAATAAATGTACATTAAATCTTCGTAAGACGTTTGCTGTGGATTTATTTATTATTCCCCACATCTACACGGTTTGAGCCAGCAGTTCATCGAAGTCCTGAATTTTTCATTTGGCTCCTACTTCACCTGCGCAGAGACAATCTGATACGTCTGAAGCGGCACACTGTGTGTTCTGCTGGTGCTTTTTGATATTTACACATGGATGCGGAGGACGTCGCTTATCGAATGCATAGCCATGTTTTCCATCCATGCATTGATTGACATCTAAGCACAGCGCTGCGCGGGCTGTCCTTGTCCCGGGATCACACGTGTTGATATTTACATATATTTACATTAGTGTGAGAATTTGAGCAGGCATTCTGCGTGACGCATACGAATAACGCATCTGTGATATTTTCAAAGGAGCTTCACGTTTACGAGCAACCAGTTTGTGAGAGTTTGGATAAACTTTTACCGTTAACGCAACCGATATGGTTGCGTTAACGGTAAAAGTTTATCCAAACTCTCATCAGTAAAACAAACTAGAAGTCTGACATGCTCGTGGTGAGCCAGTGTTAATTTTAGAGGCACGAAATTACCCAAAAAAAAAACAACCCCAGCATCAATTTTGATTTCCTCTCAGTAGACGGCATAATAAAGCTGTGAAATATTTATTTCCACTGTAGTCCTCGAGACAAAATAGCATCCATAAAAAAACAGAACACCAGTCAGCGCGAGCTAAATGTGGCAAGCGAGTAAATTTTCAAAGACGTACAGCCATCTCTTGATGTGGTTAAGCTTCATTTATTCAGGAAGTCTCATTGAGATCAAGATCTCTTTCACAAAAACAGAGACATGAAGACAAAGTAATCCAAAGTAAAGTCCTCGCTTCCTTTCCACAACACGCACTTGCTTAAATGCATTAAAGCACACACATGGATCACCTGGGAAAGATCTCAGGGCTTATTCATGTACTACAGTTAGAAATATATATTTATATAGCGCATTTTCATGTAGAAAAAGCAGCTCAAAGAGCTTTACATCAAGAGAAAACTGACAAAATTAGAAGATCCAATAAGGCCAGGAGTTTATCGCAATATTAGCTGCACTGTGAGGCTGTGCTTTGAGCAAACATACTGATGTTTAGCAGGTATAATCTTCCAAGTTTTCTAATTAGAACTAAACGCACAGTACAGCTGTGGCTCATGGGAATGTCAAATTATGACCTCATGGTGGCACAAGTTTGGGTTTTTAGAAATTGACTACGCTATCTTCTATAACCACTTAATGCTTATCAGGGTCCCAAAGAGGGCTGGATCCTATCCCAGCTGGCGTTGGGCAGGAGTTCAGACGCACCCTGGACAAGTTGCCAGTTCATCACAGTGCCAGCAATACATCTAGTATTTATAATATTTCACTCAGAGTCACAAATGTCATAGTGGCAGTAAAGGAACATTTGGAGGGTCAGCAGATTTATTCGGATACATCCTCTGAGGATGTTTCAGTGTGGACGTGGTAAGTGGAAGTGGTAAGCCATGCTGCTAGTGTATATAGTAACAGATAATAACAGATTCTAAGTAAAAGTCCAGCTAAAATTGTAAGTTGAAGGATTTTAGTTGGAGTTTTAAAAGGCCTGTGTTGATGAGGCTCTTTGAAGCTGCACATGTGTTTTATTACGTTACCAGTACCAAACACTGGCTTTAAGTTCACGTACATGTCCTCTCAGTAGTGGTGTGTTTTTATTGCCTGTCCCATTGTGCTCTCTAGAGGACATTTGGTGGTAATGGCACAGCGGTACAGGTCATTTTAGAGGGAAAGAGTTACGGCCACGCAGTTTGAAGAATTATTACACTGGAACCACTCAGTGAATTATTTCACGAGGAGGTAGCCAGACACTTTGCATATTGAGGTTGTAAGAAGAAGTAGTCTCTGTGCAGGCACTCAGAAGATATTTTTTAAAGTATTTGAGCACATAGACAAAAAAATAGGCAGATTTTTGGACAATTTGATGTTTTAGTGGTAAACTGCTAAAAAAGAGAGAGATCTGTGGACCTAGTTATGAATATTCTTCCACAGCATGCTGTGAAAAACCATCCAGCACATCTGCAGCAGCATCCTGACACATCTGTCCATCCAGTACCCCACATCCATACTAAAAAGAGAGTCTAAGCTCCAGGTGGGTTACATTTCATTCGCACCGGCACCTGAAGCTCGCCGAGGCCTAAAGACATCTGTCACAGATATTTGGAGAAGCCATGACAAACAATCACGGCAGCCAGCAGTAAGCACACGCTGCCAAAGAGGAGATTCTTGATCCGTTGTAATTGCATCAACAAAGCACCTAACAAATCTTTAAGAACCATCCCTCCATCTCCTCTCTCATGTAGATTTGCTTCCCACATACTGACAGCATTGATCAGGAGGATGTTGTGTAAGAGAGTCACAGGAATGCTGTCGATATCCATATATCTAATATTGATTTGAGTATAAGTCGGTGATTGTTGAGATTTGCCTTGATAGGTGCCAAAATGAGTCTTGCTTCACAGTAAATTTAAAGCAACAGAGCTCTGTATAGAATATACAAACAGCATTGTGTACTGCATGATTAAAGGTTTATTTACGTACATTTAGTCTTTATTTGTAGCCAATATATTTGCATATTTCATCCGACACATCAGCTGGCTCCTCTTTCTACTCTGAAAGCATGGTGCCCTCATCTGGTCAGAACAGCAAAGTACAGCAAGTAATATTGTCATGTGATGTGGTATGATTGTCAAAGCACCTAGAAGACCATAGTTTGTAATCTGTTCCCGTCAAAGAAGCAGTAAGAGCTTTTAAAATGTCATGGTCAATCTCAGCTGTTAAACCTAATGTGAGCTACATTTAGATGTGGCAAGGGTTGAACCAAACAGACACCATATTCTAGACTTTGCAACATTAAATAAGATTTGAAATCACTTTGATGGTACATGACAAATACCAAGTGTCTGATTCCCACATTGCAGCCTGTACACCTCTACCACTTTGGGCTGTCTGTATGGTCACCCATGGAAGTATGAAACTCTTTACAGCATCAAGTCACACACCAACTATTTCACTGATTTTGGTAAACTAAAGCATTTTTTGTAATGTGCTGCTGATTAAGCCACTAATATGCAAGCTCACACATGACTGATGCAGGAGAAGTAAATTGAAATGTTGATTATACAAAGACCTCTTTAGAAGAAACCAAAGGACAGTGCAGAATTTGTAAATTTGACTTCTGCAGTGACGTGTAACTTCAAAAGTTTTGGGATACAATATAATCACTGTTGCAGTCCGGTGCTCAAATATAGCAGTCCTTACAAGAGCACTGCATTTGTAGATGGTACCAGCATTAAATGCCTTCTGCAGTTTTGGCTCATGTTTAACTTTCAGCATTGATTAAGCAGAAGTAACTCTTGAATTTTGCTGCTCCAGCTTACATTCAGTAAGACAATTTTGGTTCCCTTGCAGCACCTCTTTTTAGACACTAGAGGGCGCCAAGCATACATTGCACATACCAGTACCACACAGCTAGAATGTAAAGATAGAAAGACAAACAATATTTAAGTGTCAGACTTTATTTATGAAATACCAGTTCTTCATGAGGTCTCTGCTGCACCTAGGGGAAAACCACACATTAGAAACCAGGTGTAAAGCACGCACACCACGAGAAATACTACAATACTCACCTGCTACTTTCCTGAATGTGGTTTTATCCTCTTCCATGTGCTCTGGGGATGAACACTCTGGGCCTGTGGCTGGAGAGACACACTCTGCTGTGAAGAAGCCGTGTAGGTCTGCTGAGGCTTCCTGACGTTCAAGCTCTGCTGTGAAGGAGCCGTGTAGGTCTGCTGAGGCTTCCTGACGCTCAAGCTCGGCTGTGAAGGAGCCGTGTAGGTCTGCTGAGGCTTCCTGATACTCACTTGCTTCTCATCAGCAGGTTCTTTCAGTCGTCTAATACTAAAGCCACCAAAGCGTTGGGGGATGTTGTGGGTTCTGGTTGGGGCAAACTTCTTAGGAGGTGCTCCCGCTTGGCTGCTCCCAGAGCCAGGGAGGTTACCAGGAACTCCCTGGGCTGAGTTTCTGCTGTTCCAGGATGCTTGGAAAGAGCTCGTACTGCTTGGGATCTGCTCAGTGGAGGTGTAGCTGGGTTTGGAGCTCAACCTCTGAAGACTGCGTGGCTGGAAGCCAAGGCGAGAGTTTTGTTGTTCGGACGTGGAAGTAGACTTGTAGCTTTCTTTGCCAGTCACAGGAAACAGTTTGCTTCCGTACGGGTTTCCAGCCTCAGTCTGGCTGGGATTATTTCTGATCCTTTCGTTTTGAGGAGATGAGAAACGAGAAGGTTTAGACGCTTTAGCGCCACGACTCAATGACACTTTTCTAGCACGGGCTGTGGCTGATGTTTTAACCTGTACGGGGCTTTTCTGTTGATCGGGAGAAACTGGGTTAAACAGGCTAGAGGACGTCCTAGGAGAAGCTCTTTGTCCATAGTAGGCTTGAGTTTCAGCAGCACTGGGAACCTTCTGTGCTACCTGGTGGGAGGCCAATTTGCTTTTGCTAGAAGGGATCTGAACAGATGCAGAACTGCTGGATGGATACTTGCGAGCACGAGGTGTACCCTGCAGAATTGGCCAAGTACTCTTCTTGCTGATATCAGTAAGGTCACTCTGCTTCTTGTTGTACTGACTCACAGAACTTCCACTAGCAACGGCAGTGGAAAGGCCAGTGAACTTTCTCTTTGGCACCTCTTGTGCCTTAACCGGTCGCGAGTTCGGTTTTGACAGCAAGCTGCTCTGCACTAACTTGACTGAAGGGTGGCCGCTTTGAGCCGGCTGTGAAAGAGTTTGTGTATAGCCACGGTTAGAAAGTCCCTGGCTATGACTACTGCTAACTGCAGTGTCTGTGTTGAAGCTACTGCTCTGGGCTTGTCTGAGTTGATTCTGGGGATATCTGCCACCAAATCTTTTTAGTCCACTATCCTGTTGCGAGAAGCCAACATATCTGTTGCCGCTTTGTCTCTGGGAGCTCTGAGCTGCAAGAGAAAACACAACAACAGTGTGAACCCACAGGTAGAAAAATCAGCATTGAAATGACAGGGATGCATTTGTATTCTGCTCACCTTCGGCAGCCCATAAACAGCGTACATGCTCTGCTTGAACTAAGCACATCAGCAAGATCCTGCATTAAAAAAAACAAAGACATCAAGGTCAGAAGAAATGGGACAGACTACACATTCAAAATAGCTGCAGAACCTACCCCAAATGAACTCCACAATCCATATCTTTGAGCCAAACCACATAGCCTGTGAACACAACAGCCGGACAACTGCGTTGAGGCTACTTGCTCTGCATGTGCCTACACCAGAGGTGGCATTTATTGCAGCCTGCGTCCAATCACTGCTTAATGAAGTGACTGTCCACAGGTGCCTGCTGTTGTGATTTCAGGGTGACTTTGAGGGGAAGTGTCCTGTTGATTTTTCCTCTCCTCTGTCACCTTTGAACCGTCGGCTTTATTTAGTAGAACAAGAGGGAGAGCACATGTTCACACGTTTAGCAGAAGTTAACAGCTCTTGCCTTGCTTTTGTTACGCTGAGATTCCAAGCCTGCCCTTGAGAAAGATCATGTTAGCCTTTGATGGCCTTGTTAATATTATTAATGATGCCTCCTCTGCCCCCCCTGACGCTGAATAGACCCAGAGCAGTAATGATGCAGTCGACCCTAACCGTGACAAACAACACATCAAGAACAGCGAGACTCCACCGTCTGTTTGCAGATTATAAATCACACACTCGCAACGCAAACGCCACAAATCTCTACATCATAACTTCTGAATTCTTTGTTTCTATCTCTCTCGGGTGCGAGCAAAGCGAGATACATTATGTCATACTTTCACGTGAGTGTGATATCATCAGCTCCCCCCCCCGTGTCTGTTTGACTGATCTGAGACCATGTGGGACGCTCCACGTGAAGATGAACTCTTACACTGTCACACACACACACACACATGGAGGACACACTTCCTGTTAATCTGGCAGGTGTGAATCTTCATCCCAGACTGTGCTTGGTCAATAGTGTTCATTAATGACAGTCCCCTGCTGCCAGAAGAAGCAGGATGCAAAGTTTGCACGACAAGTGGACGACAAATGAATCTGTCCTACTTTCCTAAGTCCTTCTTATGACCACATTTATTAAACTGTACAATCTTATTTTTCATCTTTTCCAGGCACTTGAGTGTACGAGCCCGAGCTGCGATTTGCAAATTTCCTCCCCCCCGCCGTAGAAAAGGAGTGACACCTCGCGTGCGATGACCAGATGAGTGTGGTGGCTTAGATCAAAAGACACAATTTCCTGTCAAAGGAAATAGCGCAGAGGAATTTTTTTTAGGAACAGTTTCCTCCTTTCTAAATTCTTTCCATTAGTCTTATCAACAGTCATATGAGTGAGAAGGAGGTGAAAAGACCTCCGTTTGAATCAGCAAAAACATTCCTGATAACACAGACATTATGCCACATTTGTGCCAGCTTTAAAACAAAACATGGAAGGGTGACATGAATCAAAATGAGATCTATTCATCAGAGTAGGCGACTCCTTTCTCCTTGCGGGTGATCTCTCTCAGTTTGATTCATATTCTGCATGCATCGCGTCTCATATTTTCTGCCTTAATCTTGATCTCCGCAGCTCGGAGTGCTGCTCTAACAAAGGAAATGTTCGATCTGCAGGCTCCTGACCTGTGGACGAGTGGAAGACACGCTCATTTAAATAGTGGACCCTGACTCAGTGTAAAGGTTACACTGTGTCCTCTCTGCTCGCGAGCTTTCTGTGCACCAAGATAAATTTGTATCTGTGTGCGCAGGGCCACAAAAGGGGGGAGTGATATATATATATTTTTTTTTAAAAAGGCAAACACCATCGTCATCTACTTTATGTGCAAAGCTTTGCAGAACGTAGGGGCATTAGTGAGGAGGGTCAGTAACACAGTCACCTCAGCCACCTGAATATGCTGAATCTGATCTTTCTATTTTTGCCTTCTGTCCACACCAAGACTTTAATTCTTATACACTACTATCATCTGAAAAACTATGCAGCTACTGCGTATATCTATGATAAAAATATTACAAACTCGCTTTTTTGTAGTAAATGGGACTTGCACAAGGGCAACACGATGGTGGAGTGGTTAGCTCACAGTGAGAAGGTTCCTGGTTCAAATCTTGGTTTACGTGTTCTCACAAGGTACTCCAGCTTCTCCCACAGTCCAAAGACATGCAGATTACAGTTTTTTCCAGTTGCTTAAACACAATTCTGCCAACTAGGTTACTAACACAATTCACCAAACCACACACCCAAACTGCAAAACACCTCATATATCCCGCAAAATGAAGCACTGCAACCAAAATCTAACTTTTGCACCAGATGGCACACACTTCATTCGTATTCGTAGATTTTTGTCTAACCAACTACAAACTGTTGGGCATAATGAAAAGCTTTGCCATAATACTAACATAGTTCAAACTGTAGAAAATTCTTCAGATTGCTCACATGCACAGAAATATTTGCTACATTTTTGCTATATTTGATACACACACGTGCTATTGAAATATTTATTTTTTTATTTTAACAAACAAGGCAGTGCAACATATGCACAGCAGATATATTTACATTGGAGTGAACTAAAATATGCTCACAAAAAAGTAAGTTGAAAAATACAATTGCAGAAAAAATGTCAGAAAAAATAAAAAAATAAAGAGGAAAGCAAAATAATTTGGCAACATTGCTCTACCCCTACCTCTCACTCTTCCTCCCCCTCTCATTCTTCCCCTCCCTCTTCCTCTTCCTCTCTCAGCAACGTCTTCCAAAGATGCTCACCTATGGACTTTTATTGCTTACATCCTGATTGAAGTGTTAACAATTACATAACACCATGTTTGGGCAGGTGGCACACGTAGTGTCATTTTAAATGGCAGTGTTTTGAAATTGCAAACATGTGACTTTGTGTCAGATTGTTGTGTCTTATGCAGAGAACCACGTTCAGTACACTTAAAAAGAGCCACTTCGAATTGCAAAATGTGTGTAAAGCAGAAAATGTGTTTAAAGTTTTGGAGATTTGAGATGAGGTTTTGCTCCCTGTGTGTCAATTTAAATATTTGTGCTATCCATGTCATTTCAGTGTGTTAGCAACTGGACAAAACTGTAATTGGTGACTCCAAATTGCCCGTAGGTGGTTGTTTGTTTCTATGTGCCCTGTGATGAGCTGGCGACTTGTCCTGGGTGTACTCTGCCTCTCGCCCTAAGTCAGCTGGGACAGGCTCCAGCCCCACGGTGACCCTGATGAGCGGTTACAGAAAATGGATGGATGGGATTTGGACGGGTGTATGACACTACAACTTTGGTCATGTTTCCCTACACTGTCTGTGGCCCCCGAGCCAGTTCATTCATTTTGTATGTAAAATTGATCACAACTCAATTGAAAAGGAGAGAAAAAATTCAATATATTAATATTAAAATATTATAATGCTACACAGACTATTTTCAGCTGCGCATCAAGACACTGATGGCGCTTGGTGAATATTTATAGGAGCGGGAGTGTGTGTGTGTGTGTGTGTGTGTTTTCATGGTAGTCGAGGAACCCAAGAGCAATGATGTGACTCACTGCTTGATCATCAGCCCTTATCAGGCTTTGGTTTGCCAGTAGGATCATTTGCAGCTGGTTTTGGTCGTTTCTTGGTCGATGCTGCTCCCTCACTATCATTCATGGTTTGTGTCAGTCGACCAGTGCTCCCTCTCCCTCTGCCTGGTAGGAGCACTAATTATCTGCCACTCTGCTGATTACTCTCACCTGTCTCTGCTGCCACTCCCTCGTTAACCAGCCAGCTGCTCCTCATTTTCTGCTAACCATGCCTTGTATAAAGAGCCCTGTTCCCCAGCACACATTGTCAGATCGTCTGCTAAGCCAGTACCTTTCTTGCCTGCTACCTGCTACTACGCTGACTCCTACCTGTGATCCCGGACCTGCCCGACCACCCTCTGCTCTACAACCCCGGTAACTTGACCTGCCTTCTGCCTTTTTGACCACGATTTCTGCCTTGCCCTTGACGGTACTTCTGCCCTGGAAGTTTTGCCCTGCCACTCCTAACCCTTCAATAAACTGTTGAAACGTATTGCTCGTGTGGTCCTCGTCTGTCCAGATCCCTGACACTCTCTCTAATTTCACCTGTGTCTTGTTGTGTTTTCTTGTATGTAGTGCCTGTGTTCTTTGATTTCCTTGGTTTTGTATGAGGCACTTGTGCCTAGTCAGTGTGTTATCTACAGTAGACAACGATCAGTGCACTCCCTGTTTGCAGAAGCAGACAGAAGTCCCGGCACATAAGTAGAGCAAAGCACTGCCGTGGACTGGGTCAGCACAAAAATGTATTTTAGGCATAGACTGTACAAAACATGAACGTCATATTTGTGACGTCACACACAGGTTTCTGAAAAAGCTGTTGTGGAGCTGAGGGTGTTGTGGCTCTGGCCGCTGCCATGTTAGCAGTCCTACCCTCTGCTATCCGCCCACTATGCTGAATGAAGCCTGGCTCCTCAAACAAGCAACAAGTAACGGCACCCACCTGTCAATCAAAAGCGGCCATGCTGTTAAATATGCAAAACTTTAAGCCTTAATATCATCTGAACGGGTGCCTTAAATAAAAATTCACCCTCAGTACAGTTGTCATGAACGGGGAAATTAGCTATAGAGACCAAAACTGTTTTTTGTACCAGGTTGTAAACATGTTTATTTCTGCTGTGAAGTTGGACATTTTAACATGGGGACTTATGGAGATTCTGTAACCAGCCTCAAGTGGCCGTTTGAGGAACTGCAGTTTTTGACACTTCTGCAATAACTTTACAGCAACAGATGTTGCTGCTTGATTTAATTAGATTAGCCACATACAAAGACCCACCTAAAAAAAATATCTCTTTAAGTGTACGCTATAGTAAGCAGACAGCGTGTGGCACTACATTACTGTACATATTTCTACAACCACGCACAGCATATTACGCCTCAAATCTTAATAAGTAAATATAAGAATACAACCCCACTTCAAAAAAACAGAACTATCCCTTTAACTTAAAGTGAAGAATTAATTATAAAATTATGGGTGGAAAAAACAATAATCATGAAATTTTGGTGCTGGAAAACTGGAAACCAACAATAACATTTCTATTAGGGATACCAGTTCTCAAAGGAAGGATGCTCTCCCGTATCTCACCTCACCTCAATCAGGAGGCCATGAGTTTCATAAATAACTTAAAAATGTATTTACAAAACACAGCTAAAATAACAACGTCCTGCCAGTTTCCCAGAGTGGCATTATTTTACTCATTGGGAGGGACCCACGTGATATCCGATGCTGGAGATACAACGGAAGAGATTTATTTTTATTTATCACGTAAGACGTAACGAGCGGTGCTGGTGGAGTTGTATAACCCTGTAAGGCAGTGTCCTCAGTCCAGAGTGGGCAGTGTCATCTCCTCAAAGTCTTTAATGTAGCAAGATGATGTAAAGTGAGGGAGAGACAGTCAGCAGATGGTGTCTCATCTCCGGAAGAATCTACCCTTTGGCCTCCAAACCGTTCTTCTGGCTCTGACCAATCAGGTTCTTCAGGTCCCTGTTGAGCGCGCTGGGCCCCCTCCCGCTCTGGCATCTGGTCCAGAATTTGAAATAATGAAGGTAATAATAATGAGCTTAAGTCTCCTCCCTCCAGGAAGGCGAGAGGTCAAACTACCTATGGAGAGTTCACACCCAACACATTCCACGGGCAGCTCGAAGATTCATCATCAGAGAGGCTGCACTCTTTCCACTCACATTGTTCTCAAGCTGAAGTTAAAGGATCACTCCAGTGAGTCTTATTGTTGTAGTTTTGGTCATCATTCTTCTGTCATAACACAATTCTTATCAAAGTTATTACTGAGATCTTGGAACAAAGCCAACAATTTATCTTCACCAACATATTTTGAAAGGTGAAATTAAAAGAATACACCTCAATGTAGGTAGTGAACCCTCATTGCACAAGAAATTCCCAAACATCAACAATTAGCTTTGTGAGCACATTGTTATTATTGCTGATAGATGGCCAGAAATGTGAACTATTGCCTGTCTACACATCCTGCAGACATGCACAAACAAGTTCCTTGAATGGCTACTTGAGGCCGACTGAAGCTCCCCATGTCCAACTTCACAGCAGAAATAAACATGTTTACAGCCTGGTACAAAAAACTGTTTTGGTCTCTATAGCTAATTTCAAAGTTCATGACAACTGTACTGAGGCTGAATTGCTATATAACTCATCCATTATAATCACATTAAAGCTTAAAGTTATACATAATTAACAGCTTGGATGCTTTGATTGACAGATGGGTGTCATTACAGATGACTTGTTTGAGCACCAGAGTGCCATTCAGCCCCACTTCTTTGCTGGTTTTTGGATAAACTGGGAGGCAGCAAAGGCAGGACCCACTAGGGGCCACTAGTCCTTTAGTCCTTTAGCTGCCTGAATACATAAAAAAAAACTGACTGTTCCTGTTTGGTTCTGGCCAAGTGGCGTACTGTGAATTTATTAGAACTTTTTTTTTTTGTTGCTGAAAACAGCTGCACCAAAACAGAAAACGTGAAGCTGAAAGATGTTAAAATGCTCCACATAACAAAGGAGAACTATTATTTGATTGATAGTTCTCTGTGGGGTGAATACATTACACAGAAAAGATTTATTGTTCATATAAAAATATTGATTTCTGCAGCTTTAATACTCTCGGAACATTTAACTGTGCGATTATATATCTACTGTAACGGGACTGAAAAGTGGATAGCTATAGCTAGGAATAAATGAAGTCATTGTACATGAACCTCTATAGGTCTACTGATGGGAGGTTTGATCCCAAGTGTCTTCAAATGACTCCAGTTTCTAGCCGGACTATTGTGTTTGCCCGGCTCTCTTCTCATTTCCAGCCCAACTCATTGATGCATGAAGCAGATGATGAAGTAGTGCAGGAGTAAAACGGGTCAAGGCCATTTATAATCAACCAGCAATACAGACTCTATTCCTTTTCTCTGAGAGGACCAGAGGAGAGACACTTTAATGAATCATTCATCTTCATACTTGTGTTGTTCGCTTTGCAACAACGTAGATCAAAAAAGTGTTATCTTTTCTTTACCTTCTTTACATTTCGGCATGATGTAAGCCTTGGCTTAAGAGGCTCCTTCGGAGTTTGAGAGAATTAAACAGGATGGGACACGGGGAAATATGTCTCTCTCGAACTGAAAACTCCCTAACCTCATCCTCTTATAAACAACCACAGCAACAACAAAACAAAACTTCTGACAGGCCACATGGATCGAGAGACTGATTCGTAGCCAGCTGGAGGACAGCAGAGCCAGCAACAAGGCTTCAGGACACTCTCTGCTCTGAGGCCCAGAGGAGGGGAAGTCTGGGGAGGGTGGTGGTGGGGGTCCATAAACCCTGGCAGAGTCGTGCTGTTGCTCCATTTACAGTTGTAGTCATTTCTGAGATCAATGGAGACACGGTCATGAGGACTTCAGAGGGAAGCCGCATTGTTGCGGTGGAGTGCTTTACATGAGTCTTTCTTTCATATGAGACTGAGACTTTGTCGAGAGCATTTGTTTCTCATTTTCCGCGAGTCTGGGGATCCATTGCGGTCATACACCAAGAGGTTTTTGTTTAAATTTCAAGTGCATAAAGAATCCCATTATGACATGCGAACACATACATGTTGTACAATCTCTGTGGTGAATATACCCAAGAGTAACTGATAGATTATAAAAATTTAATGCAAATCAAATCCATTTGTGTCATGGGTTTGAAGTTTGAAGTCTGCTCTCTTTTTGTCGAGGGGTATTTTAACTTTAATACCTTTTATGCAGATTTCTCCACTTTTAAAGATGATCTTGGTAGGCATCCTCCATGGCAGCGAGGGCGACATTTTAGGGCTGGTGTTGTTGCTATAAAGGCATAAATTACAAAGCATCTTGCTGATTCAAATGGTTACAAATAGCCGATTACGTTGGTGATGGTATCACTGTTCAAATGCACTTCAGCATGTACAGGTGTAAGTAAACACCATGCTGTTTGGCACTGATCCTGTTAGTTTGCCTTCGCTGTCTTTAAGTATGCGTTTAACAAGGAAGTAATTATGGCCGAGCTGACAATGGTGCTTCAAGTCAACAGCGAGGAGCTGCTAAAAGCTGCTGAGTCATTAAATAACAATGCTGATTCACTATAGTTAGTTCTGTTTGAAGATCTGGTGTCGAAGAAGAGGTGTCTGTCAGGCTTTTAGTTTTGTGGGTAGACTTCCTGTTTTTTTTTGGTTTCCCTCACTTCCTTTTTGTGTTTCTGTCCTGGTGTCTTTACTCCCTGTGATTGCCCATTGTTTTCACCTGTGTCTCGTTTGCTCCTCCCCTCATGTGTATTTAAGCCTGTCTCTCCCAGTGTGTCCTTGTTAGATTGTCTTCTTCCTTGTGAGTAGCTCTCTGGCGTTTTCATCATAGATTCCTCGTGTACCAACCCTGTTTGTTTCTTCGACCCGTTTTTGCCTAGCGTCCTGTACCTCTGCCTGTCTGCTCCGTGTTCTGGATTTTTGACCCTTGCCTGTTCTCGGACTTTCTTCCTGCCTCGTGATTTTGTACTTCTGCCCCACTGACTGCCTTTTGTGTACCGAATCCGGACTGTCAATAAACCGCCTTACTACACCTGTCAGTCTCTGATCTGCTCTGTGGGTCCAGTTGTCTGTCTGAACCTGACAGTGTCGACACCTCTGTTGTGATTTTTAGTGGTGCACGTCTGTAAGCATAGACATATATACATAGACATATATACATAGACGCCGCATTGAGTGGGTTGGTCGTTGGTCGCGATACGTCAACGGGTCCGCCATATTGGAAATGGCAGATCTGCCCGTAAACTAATACAAGGAAATGGACTGAACTTCATAAAGCGCCTTTCTACAAAGTTCTTTAAGTTAATGCTTCTTATACACCCATTCACACACACACTAATATATCTAGGAAACAAACAGGCACCAAAAAACAACGTATGTATTTTTCTAATGTTGAGTGTTTACAGCTACTAATGTGTGTAACACTGTTACTGTGATGACGACGATTCAGCGCTCAATGCGGCGTCTATGTATATATGTCTATGTCTGTAAGCACGTAAATACAGGTCTGCTATCCCACCCTAACATTGGCACCACACATTACTGCTGTGTCTCAGTTCTGATACCTCTAGTTATTACACTTCTACGTACTTCTATGTAGTACACTGTGTACACTCTGTACTTCCTGGTGTAGTGTGCTAATTTCTGCAGGGTTGTGTTGTCTTAATTCGAGTATGGCCATTTTGCACTTACCAGAAATGATATTGCTCTTTCTTCTTCTTCTTAGAGCATGACTGCTAAAATATGAATATAAAACATATACGCAACCAGCATCACTGCAACGGTTTGCGGCTCAAGCAGCTCTTTGGCAGCCGTTTTCACAATGCCAGTGGTTTCTCCTCTTATGGCTACCGTTCAGGGCGAAAAGTGTCCGCCATTCCACGCTCAACTTTTTTAACCTTTATGAGCCATAAATGCCATAAATGACAGTGTAAACGCACTTACGTACTATAGCAAGTCTGGCAGTACGAGAATAAACACCTGCTGAGTCAATGGGAGAAGTATCTGTAAAAGTGACATAAGTTCAATGTGGTGATGGCAGAGTAAAGTCTGTGTGCATGAACGTGGGTGGCAACTGCTTCCTACTACAAAGTTCCAGTAAATATCATACTTGATTTCGGCACTTACATAGACGTACTGTACATGCGCAACCAGCATGACTTAAAAAACATGGCCACCCTATTCATTCCCCAACCACTATGACCGAAACTACTTCCCATCTGCCGCATTCCTCTCATTAAAATGACTGGAGGCGGACAGGTTATCGCGCGATGGTGTGAAAGCTCTATAAGCAATGACCCACAACGTTGGCCCTGCATCTGGTAGAAAGTCTGTGCGTCTGTTAGATATTATTTTTACTGTCCACCCACGCAGATATTGTGCTAATCAAATTACTCACAAATCCATGCCTCCTGGAGAACAGTGATGCAAGAGGTGGCAAAAAGAAGATGCAAAAAAGAAACACGGCGTTACAATTTTTCGACCAAACAAGTTCACCAAAAACACAAAAGTCCATTTTAATGTCAGATTGCCTTTTGGTTAGATAGTGAAATCAGAAATTTTAGGTAGGAGTGTGTTCATACTGTGTGCTATATGTGTTTAAGTGCTTGTCAGCTCCAGCCTTTATGAAAGTGATAAATGGGGGGCCAGTTGGCTTTAATGGGTAGTTGGACCAGCTGTACCAACTCCTCCTCGCCTGCATTCAAACAAGCGAGTAGGGGCAAACATAATTAGTCACATTGATCAAGTGAGCAGCAGAACAATGGGTAATACCCCACTGGAACCACTTCTGGTTTAGTCGCCACCTTCACTGACCAGACCAGTTGGACATGATGAATCGGTAGACTGCAGGAAGCTGGGCGAATTCATTGTTAAAAAAAAGGGGGGAAAGAACCATAGGGGAGAGTGTCCTTTGCATGGTTTAACTATAAAACTGGGCCACCAAATGTAAATGAGAATGTATCAGATTGTAGCGTTTAGCAAATGTAAATAATGTCGTGTCTGTAGTTGAGACAGAGACAGCTGTGTTTGTCATACCATGCCAGCAGAAGGGGGGGGGTTAGATGCCACTTTGTCTCTGTCGTCATGCTGCTGACTGTTGTGGTCTCTTTTAAACATGTTCAATTCCTCACAGATGTGGTGTTCACTTTTAAGGCATATTCCCTATCATGGCCATTAAACCCCATGTAATGGTGCCAAGATGTTCCCGAAGACAGGAGGCGTATAAAATAAAACAAAAATGTAAAAAAGCCCGCTGTGCTCCAGAGGAAGAACATTCTGAAAAAGAAATATGTATATTGCACTTTTGCAATAGCAAAAAACCCACACGCTGCGCATACAGCAACATAAAGCTGTTAAAAGTTTTTTTAGACTGGAAACCTCAGTGGTGTAACAAATGGCTTGTGGGAAGAGAAGACATGGCAAGCAAAGTTGAAATGAAGACGTGATCTTTTAATCGGACATATGTGACATACAGACTGGAGGAAAACTGTAATTGGAGTCATTTTTTTCTGCTTTTTTAACAAGCTTCTCGTTTGCACTGGAAGTAATAGAGAACGTCTGGATGCCTTCGTAGGGTTCCTGTCTTTTCATTGCATTCCTGCTGTGACAATCTCGCACAGCCTCATAGCAAACAGACCATATATTTTTCAAACAGGCAGACCATAAAAAGGCACGGCTCCTAATCCACGCTTTAATGAGAGAAAACGGAAGTAATGACATGCGGAGGATAATCTTTCTTCTTTCTGCTCTGGCGACTGACACCAATAACCCGTGGCCGGCGTGGTGCCCCGGTTGTGACACGTTGTGTAATAGCGAATGAAAACTTCTCCTGGGATTTTCTCCCAGAGGCAATTATTAAGAATGATGACACTTTTAACAATAGCTGGATCAGAGCGCTCAACTTTGTCATCATGAGTGAATCCTATTACGCGGGGCCAGCATAATGGCCGTCTGTGAAGACAGAAAGAGAATGAGTATCACAAGGCATCTTGAAAACAAAGCTTATTTCAGGCGTCTCGCCATCCGAGCCGCCCTTTGTGTCAGCGTACGAGCCTCAATTGTTTTCCCCTCAGCGAGTAAATGCTCGGGCTTAATGTGGTTCTGCAGCCCGGGAGGAATGATACCTACGACTTTCCAAAACATTATGAGCACATTCATTTCTGCAGTTTTTTCATAACACACAAGATTACATTTGCACCAAATGAGCATACAGACGGTCGTGACTTTCTGAAGCTTTATTTTGTCATCACACATGCAGTAAAACGGCTCTTTGTTATAAACATTTCTGGATTGCTATCAGAGGAGTGAGTCTGTGGCGTGAAGATGCTACTTTGGCGTCGAACAATAGGAGGCTGTTTCAGATAACTCCGGGCCGCCTTTATACCCCATTGCAAATACCTAGAGAGCCAGCAATTTGAGCAATAAACACTTTGAGGAATGGCAGCTTGCCACCCCTCCCCAACACTCTCTCTCTCTGTGTTTGTCTCACTTCGTAGCATCGAAAGGCCACAGAGAATTGCGTCTGTCATGTAGCCGCTTGGGGGGGAAAAAACAAAACAGGGATCACACATTGTGACATTTGAGGAAAAGATGTTGGTGATACATGCAGGTTATAATTTCAGTCTAAACATGCATGTAAAGTTCGACTGATATATAAATGTATTGACATACACCTCCGGATTGCTCATAAAGCTTCTGCTATCATAGCGTAACCCGAACAAAAAGGTAGAAAAGTCAAAACCAAGAGGAACGTCTTCTTTCTTTTCATTCGGCTCGCCCTTTCACTGGTCAGGGCAAACTGCTCAATGAAACAATGTAGCTGGTGTTTCAGAATCATCTGTATCTTATCATTGGAAAAGAGAAGAGAGAGAGAGAGAGAGAGAGAAAAAAAAATCCCCTAAACAGAAAAACGTGGAGAGCCAGACTTTTCCTTCAAAGAGCCTCCAGAGCGGCTGTTGTCTTTAAGGAGGGAGGGAGATTGCTTTCAGCGGCCTCAGCCCCGCGACTGGTTCTCATCATTTTGACAATAAAACTCAAGGAGTTGAAACAAAGCAACGTTTCATGAAAAAAAAAAAAAAAAAAGGGAAAAGACGAGAGGGGGCTAAGAGATTTCCGCTGGTCTGCGCCGAATTGCCCCCTCCACCTCCGCCCTACCCCTTTCCAATCCAACAGCCGAAAGGAGGAGCAGGAGTGGTGATTTCAGTCAAGCTTTTGGAGGCTTAATTCCTCTCTGGCACCCCGCGGCGGAAGGATGAAGGGGGACCAAAGGGCTTGAAATGGTTCAAAGATGAATGAGTGATTGTGCTTTCGATTCCCAGAGGTTTGTTTTTGTAGTGTCAGGATTTTATTGCATCATTTTGTTGCTTTTTTTTCCTTCTTCTTCTCTTCACAAAGCTTAATACGAGGACAAGATCTGACACAGTAATGAACGTCCTATGTCGAACAGACAGCAGATCACTCTGTCGATCAGGATACAATACCTAGCTGACTTTAGGCACTTGCTGTTGACGTTGATATCGGAAATGTCGATCAATGAGCTCGCTCGTTCATTCATCTCCGTTTAACTCTGAGATATTAAATGAAAGTATTGGTTGTGTAATGAGGAAAGATGGGCAGTGCATGCTTCAATCGACAAGGCAGAAAGATTATTAAGTCTATTGTATGTATATATTTACAGACACATCTGTACAATTTTTACATTTCGCTACTGATAAATGCGTTAGAAAAAGAGTCTTTAGAAAATACACCACAGGCGATCGTCCGTTCACATGTCACCGCCGGAGGAGACCTGCGATAACCTGGGGCCGGAGTCGATCTCGAAGCGGTAGTGGTAGCCCTCCCAAACCTCCCTGCAGGCGTCACGCAGGTCGTAGATCCGCTTCTTGATGCCCTTGCGGTTGAGATAAAGTACGAAAAGGAAGATGAGGCCTACGAAGCCCAGGACTATACCCAAGAAGACGTAAGAGGTCTGCAAAGCAAGGTCAGCCCCTGCGTTCCTCTGGTGACACCCCAGAGTTAACGTGCCAACCGCAAGCATGGATACGTTCCTCATGCTGGCTGGGAAGGCGCACATGAGGCCCTCAGCATCTCTAATACGTCCCTGTGATCTGTTGAGCCACAGAGCAAAAGGCTCGATCCCGCACTTGCACGTGAAAGGGTTCTCCCCCAGCAGAAGAGCAGTGCCGGGCAGGGTGTCCAGCTCTCGCAGGCCTTCCTCAGGCACCGTCTTGAGGGCGTTGAGGGTCAGGTCGAGCTCTTGCAGGTTCTCCAAACCCGAGAAGGTGGAGTTATGGATTGCCACCAGGGAGTTGTTGGAAAGTTGAAGCCGCTGTAGGCTGCTCAGGTGGCAGAAGATGCGTGAGGGTAAATAGATGAGGCTGTTGTCAGAAAGGTCCAGTCCCCTCAAGGTCCCCAGGGAGCTCCAACGGAGCGATGTGGCCAAGTCCATCACTGACGAGTGGTTGTAGAGGGCTCGGCTCAGGTTGAGCTCCCGGAGAGATTGGTTCTGCACGGTGAATGCCTGTGGGTGAATGACTGCCAGCTGGTTGTTGCTCAGATCCAGAGAGCGAAGGCTGCGGAGTCCGGCAAACGTGTAGGACTCCACCTCGGAGATTCTGGATTTGAGAAGATCCAGGAGATATCATTGTCACTTTCAAATCACATGGCAACTTTTGTTGTCAAAATAAAATTGTCATTTGAATTGATAACCAGCTGTCATGCAACCAACATCATGAAATCTGCTTAGCTGCTATATTTCAGAAACAATGAAGAAATTGAATCTTTTATTTTAGATGTTTTAATCACAAAAACACACAGGAGTCACAGGAGAGTCTTACCTGTTATTGCTCAGAGATAAGTTGGTCACATTATCCAGACCTTTAAAAGACTCCGGACCGATTCGACTGATCTGATTCCCAGTTATGAACAGATTCCTGGTGTATCCGGGGATCCCAGTCGGGATACTCCGCAGGTCTCTGGAGACGCACTTCACGGTGTGAGCCGCCTCGGAGCACTCGCAGCGCGGTGGACACGACGCGTAAACGGAGCCGAGCAGCGCGCAGAAAACAATGCGCCGCGCCAAATCCAGCATGTTGGTTCAGATATAAAAGTCTGAGATCCGAGAGAGCTACGAGCAAAAAACAAAAATATATATAAAAAAGAAAACTCACAGAAACTGAATAAACGAAACCAGCAGCTCCTTCAAGACATCATCATCATGTGTTGTCCCGGCTGGGAATGTGCTTCAACTTTGCATCTCTGCAGAAAGTGTGGCCGGGAGGCAGGGTCTGATTTCCATGAGAACAAAACTGGGGGTCGTGCCGATCAGAGGAGGGTGTTTGATCCTTTAGCCGTGGCAAAGCGGGGCGTCGCTTCTTCTCCTTCTGCAACAATGAAGTTAAAAGGACCATCGTCTTGTATGATGATCTGCGGGGAGGGGCTTCTCCTTTCCAAGCCCCGCACCCTGTCCGGATGGATCCACAAGATCTTCCTCTCAAGGCTCCGGTGGCAGGAGAGATGGATGGAGGAGGAGAAAGTGCTCTCAGCTCTCTCTCTCCTTTTTTCCTCTCTTCAGGTTGCAGCCAAATATACTCATATGATGTACAAACACTGCAGTCCACTTACACCTGAACCAATTGTGGATTTTTGTGATTGTATTACAGATTAAATACATTATAACTCTATTTTTTTTGGTTTATATAGAAGAATACAGATTTACATAACTTCACAGTTTACTGAGTGACTTTCCCTCCTACTCAGGTAGTGTGTTAAAAATGGGGGAGGGGTGTTTGTGGGCCCCAGACTGCAAAGCCTTTGATCCCCCCCCTTCTCTTGTCATGGTGCTCTGCAGGATAAAAAGCCATTGAGTGGAGACTTTTTAGCCACTTGATAGTGTAGTATCAAAGCTGTGACAGCTTCCCCTTCCTTAATGTTTATTCTGACAGATTACAATGATTATTACAGGAATCACTGCGGAGTTTATTTATAGAAAACTTCAGCAGGACAGGGAGGGGGGAGACTTGAAATCCTAAAACCATCCCTCCTGCTGACAGAGTTTGTGAAACACACTTGTCATGATTTAATGATTGAAATCCAAGAAGGAAAAAAAGAAAAATTCACAACTTTGTACAATAATAGACATCTTTATTGGTATTATAGCTGTTAAGTCATAAACACATTCAGAGTTCACACAGTCACTTGCAGGAGTCTTTAAAATTCCCCCTGTGGGCTATTATGATCTGCAGCATAAAAAGATATTTTTAAGGATTAGAGAAACAAAAGAAAGAGAAAGAGAAAGAGAGAGAGAGAGAGAGAGAGAGGAGGTTTTGGAAATTGTATAAGTATATATGGATAGTGACACTAATAATAATAATAATAGCATCCTGACCGTCTTTTGTCAATGGACTGAATCGCCAGGACCACAGGTCTCCACATTCCTGGACCTGGCTCTTGGATACAACAAGGCACCGCAGCAGGCAACATCTAAAACCATTCAAATGATCTCCACTGAATATTGCATTCCTGCACATGCACTCCATTAAAAAGGATTGGTCTACCATTTATCTTAGATATATATATATATATAGCAATTTCTTTTTATGCCAAAAGCAGTAATAATGACAATGTTGTGAGTTTCATCCACTGATCTCAAAAGGGCCATTCATTCATTCATTACCTTCAGTAGCTCGAAATATAATGAATGAGCTGTTTCACTAAAAGAAAACAAGCGACATATTCAAAAAGGGTTACAGATCGTCTCCCATTTTCCGACATTTAGCGCAATTACAGAGACCCAGAGTCACTTTTCTGCTCCTTTCTATAGGTACTTTCCAGCCACGTTCGCTAAGTTTGGACACAGAGGTAAAACGTCGCTGCAATATTCCCAGATTTCTTGTACACAAGTACATGCTACTTTTTAGTAACATCACAGTGAGAGCAGGGCTACCAGTCTGCTTTGCTTGCATCCAGATTTCCTTCAAATATTTGAGACTATTTGAGCATAAAGTCATATTTCAGACTTTTGACATGGCTTAAAAAAAAAAAAAAAAAAGCGTCACAGTAAAAAGGTTTAAAATATCGCCCGAATATTGTGTTTTATAGACACAGTTCAAATGAAGGGCGTTTCTTTCCTCGTTTTAATGAGGAAACAACTCTGCAGCTCTAATCTACAGAATCTGTAGCTACACACGATACAGTATAGGCTATCGTATCAAATCAACGTGAACTTAAGCAGGCCTGCTTGAGGTCTAATTTGATTATTTATTCTTGCTATGGATTACCGGCAATCACGTTAAACTTAGAAGATTAAATGTGGAGTAATAAATGTAGAAAACAATCACTGGGCAGTTAGCTGCGGTGAAATGCAGCTGATTGTTAATCAAGAAGCCACAGCATGAGTCAAACGTCAACTTCCTCTCTCAAACACTCGTATTTTTGCAATGCATGCATGCGACACACACACACACACACACATGCTGGCATGCAAGCACATGCTCTCTCTCTCTTTCACACACACACACACGTTCAGGCACAGATCTGCTCTGCTGGCGAGCAGAGATGATATGCAGGAGTGGAGTAAAGAGAAACAAAAATGACAGTAAATTATTCATAACCTGTAGAGTGAGCGATCAAGTTTGCAAAGTATATAAAGAGCACCTGGTGTACAGTATAATGTGTTTAAATATTTACAGGCAACATGGGTGAAACACACACACACGAGAGGTCACAGAAGATCTGCTTCCAACAGAAGCCCGATGAGGAGAGAGCAAAGTCTAGAAAACTGGCACTGTGTTAGCCCTAGTGTGAACGCATTAAACTGATTTTAATTTAGAAAGCTCACACTTTAAAACGACATCTACGTTGGATTATTGCAGGATGTTGGCCGGCGTGTATATCAAAGCTTTGTGAAACAGCGCTGACATTTCACGATGACCTTCGACTCTGATCTGCAGAGGTGGAAAACAGCAGGGGGAAGACGCTGTTGGGGGGGAAAGTGAGGGGGGTTTTGGCGAGTGTGAAAAACCTGAGGATCCTGGCTACCTGCTGCTTCTGGCAGCGCCGCGGACAAAAGAGAGGGCTCAACACTTTTTTTTTTCTCCCTGTTTGATTGCAAACAATGAGGGGATTTGAATTTACTCAGGACGGCCATGGCAACGGATTTCGAGTGCCAACCACCGTGTGGAATTAACTTTTAAAATATAAGGGATCCGTGAGTGAGGTTATTTTTAGGCACTGACTCTTGCTTCTTCCCATAAAGTCAAACTTAGGAGTGAAAAACTAAACAAAAACATCAGACCAGGCTTTCCGTTCACTAACTTCAGAGTCAACAATGAACAAGTTTGATATTTTTATAAAGGACACAGTTTGAGTTGGTCTCCTTTTCTCCTACATTTGGCACAAGTATAGAAAACCAAACAGGAGGAGCTCCACTGGTCTGTTTCTCCACAGCGCACGTTCATTGAGGTTGCTACAATCGTTGCACTGATGATCCCGTAGTTAAAAGGTATGAAAACGTTCATCGTAAACCTACTGAAGTAGTACCGTGAGGTGATAATGCAATGTACAATCGTATCTCTGAGAAAATATTTCTGTTTAGAAGATGCAGACTTGTTGCTATCCTACACAGTTAAGTTACCGAATACGAGTATGAAAACGCACAAAAATACAAACTGCTCTGGCATATTTGAGTTTAAGAGCTACATTAGATCAAGCATGAAGTGCAGTAAATTCCCTAGAAAGGCATCTAATTGATTTAACATGTTTGTGCTCCCTGGTATAAAAAATGGCATTCTGGAAGCACTGAATCATGGGAGTAAAACTCCCAATCCATTACAAAGTAAGGTCACCGAAATCTGAAAGCAAGGCATGGATGTGTTTTCCTCAGAGCGTTCGACTCGATTCGACCATTAATACAGCTACACGACTTCTACACGTTGCAGGTGGCAATGGCTTAAACCTGCTGTTAGGCTTCCAATAATCATAATCCATTAAGTGTGTTTGTGTGGTGGTGTGTGCTCAGTCACTTTCCTTCCAAATAAATGACTGAATATGAATGAATTTCCGTCCCTAGGCCATTCCAGTTTCACCACTGGAGCACTGCCAGTAAGAGGCTGCCTGCTTTCCACAAACCAAGCATGTGTTGGATATTTCCTGTTCAATGATTTCCTCTCGGAGGAGAAGAGTCCATCTTCCGTCTCCTCTGCTGCTTTTGCTCGACACCGTGTGATGCCCCCCCCCCGTTTTTTGTTGTTGTTGTTGTCGTCTTAAAAAGGTCAACCCCACATGCGACCCGCGGGGATTCCCACTGTGTCCTCGACCTGCCTCGCAGGTCACCGCAGGTTAAGGGTCAGGGCCACCGTGAGGATGATGCCCATCAGCATCAGGAAAGGCAGCCAGGTCTTCAGGAAGCCTGCACAGCTGGATGAGGAGGAGAGCGGGAGAGAGAGAAATGAAGGTGAGGAGAGGAATGAACAGAGAGCTAATGTAATTTTTGTGTGATCCCTCCCCTCCTATGGCCCTAATATAATGTCCTGCTGGAGACAAGGCACCAGACATTAATAACCTTGCACTTGCTGTAACCATGACAACCACTTCAGTATATGTATATGTGCTGAAGTAACTTTCTTTTTAATTTAACAATTTGCCCCTGCTGAGAAGACAGAGTTATGATGCTAGAAGCTCTTTTTTTTAACATTTTGGGGAGCTACTGGGATGTGAAGTCCAACCCTTTAACAGCAGGACTTTTTGGAGGAATGCCCTATATACCACTCCGAGAGTACATCCAGAGAATCAGGGCGCTCTCCCTCTCTCGTGTCCTGAGACACAACAGGTTCAAGGCACGCCGGTGAAATCGTGCCCGAGCCCTTGGGATCTCAAGTGAGAAACCTCATTCACAAACTTCAGCCCTACTTCTTTACAGCGGCTTTGAAGAGAGAGAGAGAGAGAGAGAGAGAGCAGCTGTAGATTATTGGGTAGGTGCTAGTTTTGGGGACTGGAAAGGCAAATAATATATAAAAAAAGATGATATTTTTGGACAGAAGATGATGAAAATTGTCAATTTTCTGTGCCAATGCCAGAGACGCACGCTGTCCAGGATGACTGTACTGCTGCTAGCATTTGCTGCACTTGCCTAAAGGCAAAGCAAGTCATACTTTCCTACTTGTCTCGTCCTATAACAGCAACAGCCTGTCCCTGCATTAGCCAGAGGATTTTACTCCAACAAACTGTATGTGGCGACGTGGGAAAATGATTTTTCTTCTTAGAAATACACAGAATGGTGTTGTTATCCTCATTGCTGTACGTGCTGTTGCAGACAGTAGGTCACTGACACACTTTTTATTATGTCGGCTCTGCTCCGGCTCCGATGGATTTGAAATCAAACAATGATTACAAGTACGAAGTACTGACTCTTGACGTTTGTATGAGGCTGTGCCAGGCCTCTACGGCAGCCGTCTTCTCTTCTTGTGTGTTTCGAGGTCTTTGGAAGGTGACCACCTGTTCAGCTGGACTAAGATCAGGTGTCAAGAAGACTTCCTGCTGCATTGTCCAAGAAACTAGAAACTAATCCACGGTGGATGTGAACACCCTCAAACACCCTTTAACATTTTAGTTTACTTTCAAATCTACTGGGCAACAACAATGAAAGACATCCTGTGGCTGTGCAGCGTTCAGCCTGGCCACTCATTTTTGTTTCTCTATAAAAAAAATTAATGGCTCCTTTTAATGTCTTTGCGCGAGTCAGTCATATATTTACACGTCAAACCCAACCATAGCACTCATAGATCAACACACAGAATTAAAGCTACTATCTTTTATGCTTTTAAATTAATGTTAATGTAATCTTTTACATCTGTGTGGTGGATTTTCCAAAACAGCTGCTGTGGTTTTTTATACTCTGCTACCAACAAATGGTGATTGGCTTGTGGGGTCACGCCTGTTTTAGTTGCCAATGCCAAACTGAGCGTAATGAAAACAGAGCTGATGTGATTTGCAACATATTTACATTTTCACACACTGAGATCGACAGTGTAATTACAGCGGTATCCAAACAACTCAGCCATTGTCGCCGTAGCTGGAACATTTTTTTTTTTCCAGACTAACCCCGGCGAGCAGTATTCCCACAGGCTGGACAGTTTACCCTTCTTCTTACCTGACGTGTTTTCCGTGGATCAGAGCGAGGAGGCAGAGGTTGACCATGTTCCACGAGGTGCTGTTTTCATATCGCATCAGATTCAGAGCCATGGCGACATGCGAGTGACAGTTGTCACAGCAGAGGTTGTGCTTCGGAGGGAACAAAGAGTACAAATCAGGCCCGGTGTTTTCGTGTTTGTGGAGTAAGTGAGGCGGCGTTCAGACACAATCAGGCATTGTTGTGAATTTGCCACAGGGTTGTGCGGAGGGGCTGCTGAGGGTATGTCTGTTTGTGCTGTGTGTTACCGCTGTGAAACAATCAGGAAATAACCTTTCATTTTGCTTTCTCGATGCCGGCGCTCCCTCACTCTCATTCACTATCTATGTGGCTCAACCAGTGCTCGCACTTTCCCTCTCGTTCTCCATTGTACACAAACCATAGGAAACTTCTTTGTGTCACTATTTTGCAGCATAAACTGTGAGTCAGATTCAGATTCAGAAGCTGCTACTCGGGATAAACAAAACCAGAAGACGACAGGTAGAGTATCTAGAGTTTAGTCCATGAATCCACCTGTATAGCTGGAGACATTTCAGGCTGACTGTGGAGCGGTCAGATCGTCTGATTGGTGGAAGCAGCGCGACATTGGACTGTGTTTTTCGCCGCAGTACCAGATTGTGTCTGAATGCGGCTTTAAAGACGTCCACGGGATAATTTATTTACCATCCTGTGCTTATATTCCTCTGAAGCGTCGTGCACTGCTGTGTCCCAGGCATTGGAGCCACTGGCGTAGACTTTGCTAACGTCAAGCATCCAGTACCTTGAGTACAGACAGATGTGAAGAAAAAGGTTTGATTTGTTCACTGAAAAATGAGCATAAGTGTAATTGTGTAACAACACAGCAATATATCTCAACTCCCTTACTTTGTTGGTCTTCCAAAAGCCATGTTGTCTTCCTGCGGACAAAGAAAAAATTATTATTACTAAGCAGCCACTTGAAATATTTTCTAACTCAAAAACAAACTGTGTCTCAGGGCGTGATGGACAATCACACATGCACAGACACACTTCTGGGTTTTTTGGAAACCAGAATATGTAGTTTAGATGGTGGAATTTAGGAAATGTGCCTCACATCCTGTTTGTCTGTATTCACCATCAACTTTGTTTGTGTGCAACGGCCAAATGAGATCTGGATGATCTCGTTTGCAGCTTACAAACCAGCTGACCTCCTTATAAACAGAGTTCACTTGGGAATCTTCACAACTCGATTGCTTTGAGGGTAAAATGCAAGAAAATAGTTTGGCCTGAAAGTGACTCCGTGAAGCGCAACTTAATGTGGCCGGTCATACTTTGGGGTCTATCGCATTTGGTTCTCACACATACAGACTTTCAGGGATCTTGATTCACTCTGCGGTTTGTATGTTGTTGCTGTCAAATCAGATAGACTTCAAAACTGTGTGTAACAGCTGTGTTCTTGGAGGAGAAACCACACCAGCTATGTTTAATTTTTCCAGCAAAGGAGCGATCTTCCACGCGCTGAGTGGAAAATCGCAACACCCTCATTCATCTGAACGGGATCACTGCTTTGATTAGAGCTGGTGTGCCAACGCAAGGGGCTCCGACAAAACAACGCAAGATCGTCTGGTGCCACAACAAAGCACAGCATCATCTGGCATGACCAATCAAATACATGAATCCATCCTCGTGTAAGGCAAATTTTAACCAAAGGTTTTAGTAATCAGCAAAAGAAAATGCTTGTTTGCTTACATTACTGATAGGCTTTAGTCACACAAAACCAAAAGCAGGTGAGTGACCATCGCCTGCCGAATGGAAATCAGCTTGCTGGGGTTTGCAGTCCGTAGCTGAGGCTGAGAATTTGTTGCTCAAAGTTTACCAATGTTAAACTCCACGTGTGATTAATAGGTGTTGGTTCACCGGATACAGAGTAGTTGAACCAGAAAAACAGGGTGCAACAAGATGATGCAATTAAAAGAGTTTCAGTTGAACGTCACCTGGTGAAAATGCATGTCAGATCTGTGAGGAACGCTCATGGATGCATCATAGAGCCATGAGGAGACTTGATTAGCAGCTACATTTGTTGTTAGGTTAGTTGCAAGCGACAAACAACGAAAGAAATAAAACTAAAGTTGTGTATTTGGTCATATTTTGGCAAAAAGGAGTTTGAAACACACTGAAAACACAGTGGATTATTCAGTAGCAGTGGTTTGATAAATTTCATTTCACATTTGGAAACTCTGTAAGGATCAATTGTAAGTGACTTTAACTGCCATCCTCTCTGGAGAGCAAGTTATGAACTGTTCAGTCTTGAATTTCCAAGCTGAAGGTGTAACTGTTTGATAACAATGTGTTTTCAGTGGCCTATAAAACTACAAGACAGCACTTAAAGCCCATGCTCTTTACTTGATATCCATTGTTCTAGTGTAGAGCCACTGTGCTGCATTCACTCTCACATAAAGGCTGTAATATCCTCTCAAAGCCGACTTATGTAAACCCTTACAAGGACCCACAGTCATTACTCACTGAGACAAAGTACGGTCCAGCAAAGTCCCGGATGACGCCAGTGGAAGTGCAGATTCCCATGTGGCCAATGAATGGAAGCAGCCATCTGAACACAACAAAACAAAACCATGCAGTGTTAAGATAAAAATAGCATTCCTGTGATACACCAAAGAAAGATTTACCCATCCCCAAATAGTAGTGCACTTTTTTTTTTCCATGTCCATACAAGACAGGCCAGTGTGTGATGTTTACACCTTAAATATACAGCTCATTGAAGTTACTGCAGAGGTGTGCAGGCTCAATTACACATGTGACATAACTGTGTAGTTAAGACTTTTTCCAAAACAACTTCTCATCTCATAGTTTGAAGTCCACTCTTCTTGTCTTTTCCGTACCAGGGACATCTGGAAAATGGCTTTTTGATGTTGTTGATTATACTGCTACATACTACACACACACACACACCATTGACTTAGGTCACTTTTGGACAGTGATCAAGACCAACTGAAAGTCCAGAATATATTGAGACCGAGACAAGTCCAAGACTTTGAGTCGTTGAGACTAAGTCAAGACCAAAAGCAGACAGTTTAAAGCCTACAAGGTAGCTAATATTCACCAAAACGCTTTGGGTGAAGTGTGGTTGCTACATCGAGTCACCTCATTGAGTGTCGCCTTGAAGTATTTACAGACTGCTGTGTGTTTCTTTTGGATGCTGTTTTGCAGTTTAGAAAATCTAATTATATTCCTGGAAGATTTGGCTGATGCCTCCTCCCAGAAAGTTAAGAAAAGACGATGCACACGCACTTTAAGTGACATCCCGGCAGTTTTGATCTTAGTCTCTTCTTGACCTAAAATCCGATTTTGAGAAAATACCGAGCCCTTAAAAAGTGGTCTTGAGCCTGGACTGAAGACCAAGATCAATCTTGAGTACTACAACACTGTTTTTAGAGACGTTACATAAACTCATAATCTCAACCACTGACCCAAAAATCATCTTTTTTTTACTTATTAAATCTCGCCCCTCCCCAATTAACTGTGTCCTCAAAGGACACTTTTAGACCTTGTTGCAGGAGCATAACTCAAAATAAAAGTATTATGTTGATACTGAGCAAGCTGGAAACTTTGGGCCAACTTTAAGCATGGTAACATTCAACATATAAAACCGCAGAGACCGAGACAAGACCAAGACCAGACAGTATGCAGCCTTCTTAGGTAGGTAACATTCACCAAAACGCTTTGAAAGATTTGGTGAAGGCCCCCTTGAAGTATTTATCACATTTGATTCCAGAAGATTTGGCTGATGCCTCAACTCAACAGACAACCGAGTCCTTTAAAAAGTAGTCTTTGTTATGGAATTTTCTATCCTTAGCTTACACGAGGTCACATGTGGGTCTTGAGGTCCTCGGCAGTATTAATTGTTTGGCTTTGTCTAGGTGCCAGTCTATCTGAACACTGTGGTGTCCAGGGTCGAAGAGACCTATTGCTACCTTCTTAGACATAATAGACAGCTTGTAGGTGTTATCTTGGGGTTTAAAGACTATCCACCAGCACGAGTTGGGCAGAATGTGAGGCCGACTGAGGCACTTCTGATGAACTTTGAGAGTGTCTCTAATTCCTTCCTGACCTCACCATTGACCTTTGACTTCAGCAATTTCTCCACAACTACAACACTGCTTTTGGGGGACTAAACATGAACTTACATTCAGATCCTGGAGACTTGCACTAATCTTAACCACTGACCCCCCCCAAAATCATATTTTTTTTTACTAATTCAGTTTGTCTCCAAAGGGAACACTAAGAAAATACTTTTCAAAATAAAAGTATGATCAAGATAGTTATATTGAAATTTTGGCATTAATGTTGCAACTTTTACACCTAAATAAATTGGCACACAACACATAAAGCCATTTCTGTCTTAATTGGCTTTCTAATTAGACACGCGTCAAATTAAATGTCTATTTTAAGTCGCACACACAAACACTCTGAATTCATATGAGTGGCTGACTCGCACTAACAACAACAAGGCCACGTTGTTACAACATGAAAAGCACAGACAGCAACAGGACTGTGATGTACGTGTGGCTAGGCTAGCCGAGCTAGTGGAGCTGTCACATCCAGGAGGTGTTTGTTTGGTTTGTGGAGCCGACTCCTCGCACAGTTGGACGGCGGTAACTCACGATAACACGGGGATAGGCGTCCACACAATACAGTAAGGATAGCGACTGGTCTCTGGGTTAATTTTCTCAGACGCTATGTGGTAATTCTTCATGGTGTCTTTATCAACAACATCCGCCATCACCAGCTGTGGAAAATGAACTTCATTTGTCCCACTTAAGCTGCGGCAAGTTACCTACCGCACACGGAGGGAGGCCGGAAACACAGGCACTTGAGCTTCAAAATAAAACAGATAGATAAATCAAGCATCCAGTAGCAGCATGCAAACATCCATTGAACATAGATTAGAATTAACCTATAACACAGTAACCATACGTTAAAATTAACCTGAGATAAATCTAAATATAAATATGTGCAGAGAGATTAAACATCTGTAGCAAAATTAAACATTTGCATAGGACTTAGATATTTAGAAATGTAAATAAAATAAAACTAATAATAATGTACAGGAGCATTAAACATTTGCATAGGATTTAGATATTTAGAAATGTAAAGAAAACTAAAAATAATCTAATGTATGGAGAAATTAAACATTTGCATAGGATTTAGATATTTAGAAATGTAAAAGAAATGTGCAAAAATAAATAAATAACACTATAACACAGTAACCATACGTTAAAATTAACCTGAGATAAATCTAAATTTAAATATGTACAGAGAGATTAAACATTTGTAGCAAAATTAAACATTTGCATAGGATTTAGATATTTAGAAATGTAAAAAAATAAATAATGTGCAGAGGAATTAAACATTTGCATAGAAAATAAATGTATAACTGTTTTAAGAGGTTAACCCGTGTTAAACATCTGTACAAAAACTACATAAAAAATAGAAAGCGACTGTAGAAATAAAAATATTTTAAAAAAAAAGAATTACAAACGGGGATAAAGGACTGTGTACAATGCAATTACAATCACATACTGGACATTGTCTTAACATCTCTTAAATTACAGCAGAATATGTTGTAACATATAGTAAATTTAATAATCTGCGTCTTATTTTGAAAGGCACGGTCGAAAGCTCTCTTCCTGCAGTCAGCTTGATGTTGATGTCGGTTTTGGCAGCAGCGGCTGTTTCCGGTATCTGTTGCGAGCCAACAAGAGGAAATAGAGCAGTCCTGTTAAAACTTTGGTCAAACAAGCCAGTGATGAAGTTTAACCCCCTCAGCCCTTATAATAATATAACTCACACTTAAAGCAGGTTAATTGACATTCAAATTAGGCTATTCTGACTATTCAGTTGGATAAAACAGTCGTCAAACATCGTTTAAATGTTTAAACTAATGGCTGTCTGAGTCCTTGGCCAAACATGTGCTACAATAATCTGCCTCACAGGGTCTTTTATTCAAATATGAATATATTGCACATTTCCAGAACAACCTGGATCATTAAAAATAAAGAAAGGTTTTATTTTCACTGAGCTGTAATGGTTGATGGGTCACAAGATCATTAAATAATAAAAATAATAATAATTTCTCTGACAAAAGTATACGTTTGACCTCTATAGACTGTTGAAATAAGTCTAACTGAATGATCAGAGTATGAAATAAATCATGTCGACTTAGATGCTGAGAACATGTTGATTCATTTTAAAGAGAAATTAGTCAATTAGTCAATATAAAATAATATTATAATTTATATAAACACAATTTCCCTGCAAGGATTAATAAAGTATTTCTGATTCTGATATCATGGTCACTTACTTTTGTAATATTATTTATATAATGGTCACTACTCTTGCAATAATATTATTATTTGTATCATGGTCACCTTATTTGCAATATTTCTTACACTGTGGTCACTTTACATTACAATACTCTTTTTATATATCATGCCACTTTTATCCTCAGTACTTGTCTGTTTTTGAAGGTTGATTTGATTTGATTTGATGAGGTTTATTGTCTTTTTTCTAATTCTGTAGTGTATGCTACACTTTCCTTTGCTGCTGTAACAAGTACATTTCCCCGTGGTGGGATGAATAAAGTATCTAATCTAATCTAATCTAATCTAATCTAATCTAATCAAAATGTGGAAAACACCAGTATAGGCAACAATTAAAAAATGGCAATAGTGAACCATTTACTGCCACCTCCCGCTCTTCAAGAAAACAGGACACATTCAAACTTGATGTACACATAACAACATACCAAGACAGGTCACAGGTATAGCATTAGAGCTTTATATTAGGTATACCATTTTGCTTGTAAGCAACAAGACTATTGATATACATACATATAACTCTCACTTTATACAGCAAGTTGAAAGCACTGACAGTATAAAGGATGGACAGCGTATGCGTGACATCACCCACAGGTTTCTGAATGTTTTGAATGTGGCTGCACTGGTAATTCTGCATAACTTACAGCCTTGATATAATTTGAACAGGTGAGTTTAAAAAAAATACTGAGACTCAGTACAGTTGTTAGTTACAAATTAGCTACAGAGTTAAAAACATTTTTTTGTACCAGGCTGTAAATATGTTTTTTTCTGATGTGAAGTTGGACATTTTAACATAGGGACTTATGGAGAACGTTTGAGGACAGCCACGGAGGTTGCCACTTGGTGGAAAGCCATCCACTGACAGTGATAGTGTTATGTTATGAGACTGATATCTTTACTCTTAAGAGGGCAAAAACAGGGGAGATGATTAGTATCATGGTAATGATCATAAAATACTACTAAATATACAACAGTAATCAAATCCTACTATATTTACACGCAGCAGAGAAAAATGTCTGTAACCACCCAAATCTAACAATTAAACTTCATCATTTCATGTAATTTTGTGACAGAAGGTTATTTGTTTGCACGGGCTCATTGTTATTACCCAAATTCAATCCTACCATAAATCTTTAATGGGTCTTTTCTCCAGTTTATTGCAAAAAGCCTCCATTTGTTGTTGTGCCAGTACAAAGAGAGCTCTCCAGTGCAGCAAGAGGTGGAGGGCTGCAGCTATCGAAGGAGTTATCTATGGCAATGGTGGAAATGGAAACAAAGATGAACCCAGGGGATCTGCTGGGGCCCTGTGTACTCCATACTGGGTCCCATTAGATGTGACAGGTGATATATTGTGCGGAGGGCAAAAACAAACTACTCAGCAAAAGCAGGCAGACGTTGATAAACGAAGGCAGACCGGGCTCATCATCAGGGAGCTGAGGGAATTCTCCGGCAAAATGCCACCTCAATATCTGGCTGAGCCTTCCAACCCAATTAGGCCAGAAGATGTGCTGCTTCGGGGACTGTAACTTGGTGACATGTTATCCTTTTGAGCCAAAGGTTTGAAAAGTAAAATGTCAAGTGTCCACTAGTTTCCCTTTCAGCTTCCTTGGAAAAAAAAGGGGGGGTCTAATTCTACACTTTTAGAAAACATTGGAGAATGTGGATTTATCAGAAAAGTTGTATAAAAGAGTAAAGGCACAAAAAGTTGTCATTTTTACAAGAGCCCAACTGACTGGGATTCCAATATAAGGGAGGAAAAACTCTGATATTGATATATTGTACAATATAGAAATAAACATAAAGCAGCGATCTCGGAATTTAAAAACTATAAGTAACTATACATAAAAACATGAAGTGTAAAATATGTTATATCAATATCAATCAGCAATATATCGGATTCTAATTTTAAATGGTTAAAAAAATGCCTTGATTAAAAGATTAAAGGTTCAGTGTGTAGGCTTTAATGGCATCTAGCAGCGAGGCTGCAGATTGCATCCAAATGAATACCCCTCGCCGCACCTATGGTGGCCACAGAACTCTCAAAAAACATGAAAAGGTTCTATCTCGAGCCAGTGCTTGGTTTGTCTATTCTGAGCTGCTGTAGAAATATGGTGGTACAACTGTACTGAGGCTGAATTTTATTTAACTCACCTGTTCAAATTATATTAAGGCTTAAAGTCATGCATAATTAACAGCGCTGCTGCTTTGATTGACATGTGGGTGTCGGTGCAGATTGGTGGTTTGAGCACCCAGGCGTCATTCGGCCTGCCTCAGGTCCACTGATGATCTACGTCTTTGTCAATTTTTAGATTAGCAGGAGGTGAAAGAGACAGGACTGCCAACATGGTGGTACATTCGTTGTACTGCCTCTGTGATATATCCGTAGATATAAAAAGCTCATTCTAGCGTAAAACCATATTCTTATTTACAGGTGATTAAATACTAATGGAAAGATATTTAATTTATGAATATTACGTTCCATTCCTGGTGATTGATCCCCCTAAATCTTACAGACTGGACCTCTGAAGGAAAAATAACTCTCCAAGCGGTCACTTAAAAAAACTCCCAAGAGCTTGTCATTAAAGGAAAATGAAATGTCGTGAAATGGTATAACTTAAAAGCGCGAACAAAGCATCTTCCATAATGAATCAATCTATTGAGTCAGTCTAATTTGTTGCAATTGTGATATTGATTTTCTGTCCGATGGCACACTGAGCTTCAAGAGAGAGGTCATTACAACTTGACCAAGAGTTCACATTGTGCAGGGCGAGATTCCCATGTGGACAAAGAGGGAAACTGCCCCAGGGCTCTCGACCTTCAGGGGACCTGTGGAAATGAGTTTGTAGGCCAACTGACCAATTTAAAATTTTGTAGTAATTTGCACAACTTCAGCAGAACATAAAGACGAAATGATTGGAGCCAAACGAAATGCAGGTTCTGCATGTTTACTTAATATTCCGTCCTTGCACTACAAACAATATTTTTCAGTTCATATTGTACCTAAATGTTGCACAATATAACTTAAATTCATTTGAAATCAAATGACCACAAACTAACTTCTACATACCAAACAAAAACAGCTGTTTTCTGTTGCTCCAGACAAAATATAATGAAGGTAATCAAACACACAATGCACAAAAAATAAGAGCAATGGGTGCACACACATCTAGTTTTTAGCCCTGGGCCCTCTGGTAAGTGAATCCAGTCTTTTTAATCTTTGGTAACTTTTTAATCTTCCCTCAAACAATAGTTTGCATAATTGCAGTTAGAAGTTTTGCCCATTTTTATGTAATTTTAAGTTTCAAGAAACAATTCTCATGCTTGTGCATGTTTGTCTCATCTTCGGTATAATTTACTGCTTTTCGAAAAGCCGATGTCAGGATGCGCCAAATATAACTCTCCAAAAACTCAAAACAGCATCACAGTAAATGAAGGGCGACTTGTTCACAAATTAAAATGTCTGAAAACAGCTTTTCCTGTTCCTGTCCACAAAGCATAAATGATCACATTTGTTCTTGAATGAATGAAGCACTGTTCGCTCTGATCAACGTGCTTACGAGATGAAACACTGCCCCTCTGTGGATGTTCTGCAGAGCTGCTGGACATGGTGTGGAAATGGAAATCCTTATGAAAAACTTTTCACGAAAAACAGGCTGAACAAGTTAACGAAATGTTTTTACCTGGGTAAGGTCAAAACAAAAGACTTGATCCACCCAGGACTGGGTTAGAAGAATTTCTTTATTTGTCATTATGCAATTCATAAGAGCATTAAGTGCAATACTCAGTGCATGAGTACAAAACAAATGTGTACTATGTAAAAAACATAGTATAAAATATAAATAAAACAGATAAAAGGGATAAATGGGTTAGGGTCTCCAGGGAAGACTATCCCTTTCCCTCCCTGTATTGTGCATGTATTGTACACTCTGCAGTTTTATGACACATCCAGAGTCAAAACCAGCAGAATACTAACGGAAATGTGTTTGCAATAAACTTATCTTTTCGCTTATTTGTGGCTATTTTGGTAATGTGTATGGTTGAAAATAATAAAAAAAAATGAAATAAGCCGTGAGGAAGTAAGTGTGGCTAGTAACAGGAAGCATGTGAATATCTGTAACCGAGATAAATGGAGAGAAAGAACGGGTGAAAGTGTGAAACATAGCTTCATCTAACAGAGGGTGTGTATGTGTGTCTATATTTAATATGGTGACAAGAAACAGAACTACTAGGGATGTGAATGTGACACTGTCTAATCCAGAACCAACCAGAATAAAGTCTTTTAAAAGTGCATCTTAGATAAAATTATACAAAGATTGAATATTTTGTAGATGAAACATGAGCGTGACAGTCTGTTTAGTTTAGACTGTAGATTTATTTACCCAGAGTGCAAACAACTTATTAAGTTGTTATTCTAAGGTCAAACCAGTAGAGCCAAATTTAGTCTTCGTCATTGTAAGTGGACCACACTTTTCTGGTGTCTAGTACACTGTGAACTAATTTTCCTTTCAGGACAGGAGAGAAGTGTTGATTATTGCCAAGGCTTTCTAAGCAGCTGGAAAGGAGCTACAAGTGTTATTAATCCCCCCCTGTTCTCAGCCTGCGGATGAAAATCTGATGTTTATTCAGTGAAATGCGCAGTCAGAGGCGGAAGATGGTTCACATCTGCAGCGATCCTCCTCCTGTCATCCTTTAGTGTAAACACACTCACAAATATGCAAACAACTAGGTCCAGAAAAGAGTTCAGTATCTCAGTTCTTTTTTATTGTCCGGTCTAAATGTTTCCAATTTAGAAAAATCTGGAGAAACTTGCTTTATATTATTTGGAGTTTCTGGCAACATATGCATCCACACACTGTAGGTTGTGTTTTTTAAAGGACACAGACACTGTTATTGTCTAAACCTGTACGGTTTGAGACTGCAACATGCTTTCGTGCTCCAAAGGTAACATTTAGTTTTAGGGAATGGAAGGTTTACATTCTCAAACTCGAGGGTCTCTCCTGTTTATTGTTTGAGGCTAAATGATTATGCAGCAGGCCACTCTGCTGTCCTGGATCCAAACAACAAAAGAGATGTTAGAGAAACAGGCTGTTTATTTATGATTTATTACACAGACTGGATTTGATTCAGAACAATTTCCCGAAAATGTCACAAAACACTGCAAACCAAACACTCGATGACATACCTTTAAAATATGTTGTACAACATCTCAGTCAGCTTGTAAACACCAATAGTTCCAACATTTTAGTAAATACGCTTATTTGCTTTCTTGCCAAACGCTTGATGGGAAGATTAATAGCTTTTTCATAGCTGGTACTAAATATGTCTTAGCAAACAGGCTGAAAACAGGGGCAATTGTTCTATTTGAAGGTACTAGGCATTCAAAAACCAGCATGTTAAAAGTGCCAGACTATTTCTTGGTACTTTCAGACAGAGTCACTGTTTCCACATTTTTAGTCTTTTATTCTGAGCAAAGCTGACCATCTGCAGGCTGTATTTACAGGACAAATATGAGAGCGTACTTCCTAAAAAGGGCAAACTTCTCATTCTTTTGAACCCTGGATTATATATTTTGCAGACTAATATGATATCAGTCAAGTCTGTCTGTCCGTTCACTTGTGTCTTGTGTTATTTATCCACATGTTTACAGGCCTTCGTGGTCTTATCTTCAAACACACCTGAATAAGTAAAGGTGCTCATATCTGCTGTGGCCTACGTCATACATACAGTAGGTCCACTGTATGTGAGGTCTGTGTGTAGGTGTATGTGTGTGTATGTGTGTGTGTGAGAGAGAGAGAACTTGTCATGGACAAAGAATGTTCCAGGAGTTCACACCCACACAGTTCAAATACCTTTCTCTGCCTTTGAGCCTCTTAAACAAACATTCTGATTTAAATCTTAATAGTTTTTCTGCTCTGTATCCACAGATGGACTGAAACACAGTGA
This sequence comes from Larimichthys crocea, assembly GCF_000972845.2. Taxonomy (NCBI): domain Eukaryota; kingdom Metazoa; phylum Chordata; class Actinopteri; family Sciaenidae; genus Larimichthys; species Larimichthys crocea. Next base: position 4,390,580 of record NC_040023.1, on the reverse strand, counting down.
GTCATTTATGACGTTTTTTTTATTTATCATTATGTCCTTTAAAGTTAAATCCATTTTTTCTGTTGAACAACATCAGAAAACAACTTTTATTTTTTTTAAACTTGAGGATGAACTTTAAACTTATCTCTAAGTTTAGACCTTGTCTCGCAATCAAGGTTTTCTCTGGGTATGTTAACTTCTCCTTCTTGTTTTTTTTTTTTTTTTTAATCTTAGAAAACCTTCTTCCTCAAGAGCCACGGGTGTGGAGTTTCCGGTATGAATTTTCAAAATAAAACTTAAAAGGTCCAATGTGTAAGATTTAGGGCCCTCTAACAGAATAGGTCAGAAATAGAATATAATATTCACACATATGGTTTCATTTGTGTATAATCATATGAAAATATGAATGTTAATGTTTTTTTTTAAACTTGAAGAATGAGACTTTTATATCTACAGACGTTGCACCACCACGTAGTCCAGAACACCATCTTTTTGCAAGTGTTGTAGTTTCTCTTATACACTTGAAAAGAGAAGCTCAGGCATGAGGGGTATTCAGTTGGCTGCACGGCTAGATGCCACTGAATCTTACACACACATATTGTTGTTAAATAACCAGGCATGCTCGACAGTAATAATAGAAAATCCTGTGCCAACTCTGTCTACAAATGTTATTGTTGTTCATGTATATATATATATAAAGATCTACATATTTATATGTGTTTATATCTGTATAAAGTGGTTTAATGTTCTGTACTTGTTTTTAGCTGTATTTGTGTCTATATCTGTGTATGTACATTGTGAAACTGGATTTAAATTCCTCGTATTTGTACACATACGTGTCAATAAAAGTGATTCTGATTTGATTACAGACGGTATACTTGATATATTTAGTGATTTGATCAGTCATGCCAATCTCTGTGTGTGTGTGTCTGCTAATGCAAAGATACTTTTCCAAACTCAAATTTTGTATTTATCCTGATTACACATATCTAATTGTAATAACATAACATAACATAACATAACATAACATAACATAACATAACAGTTTTATATTTTTCCCATTTCAAACTCTTCTGTGCTTTTACTGTTGTGTAAAAATCACTCCGCATCCGGCTGTATTTCTTTTTTTAAGGCAGCTTGACGCTTTCTTCTCACCTCAGAGTCAATCTGTTGAATATTTGGTTCTGCGGGCGGAGGAGGAGGAAGAGTTCACTTCCAGTGCGGACCCTGAAAGGAAGCGAGCGATCAGCACCAGGTGAGACAGCGCACAGGTAGAAGTTCATGGCACCGGGGTCAGTAAACAGGTTGTCTGCTGAGGTGATGCGCGCTAACGTTATGAATATTAAGTAGTTTCAAGCTGTGACAGAACTTTTCTGAAGTACCTCGGCTTTGATTCTTTACATAACATACACATGAGGGACCGGGCACAGCGACACGGCTCGGATTAGTGACCCCAGATGAAGTCACTTTGATGGGGACATTTGACTCACAGCGGCACGTTCTCACCAGGGGCGGATACAGCAAAAAAAATGATTTTTTTTCTCCTCTTGAAGACTTAAAGGGGCACTAAACTAAGGAAGAAGCAAAATGTGTGAAATGTGCAACTTAAAAACTTGACTCACTCGTTATTTGTAATAAAAATGTAAAACTGTGCGCTTGAGAATGAGGAGAAAAGTTTCAATATGGTGTCTGTGTTATTAAGTAGGCCTGTTGCATCAAACACAGCAGGAGAGCTAACATGATTATGACTACAAATGTGACTCTGTGTATACTAAAGTCATACACCAGCTGCTCCCTAGTTAAAGCAACATTACTGTATTTTTTTTTTAGAATTTACACTGAACAAAAATATAAACACTTTTGTTTTTGCTCCCATTATCATTAGCTGAACTCAAAGATCTAAAACATTTTCCCCGCAGACCCCACCAATAAAACAAAACTGCACGTTTCAGAGTGTCCTTTTATTGTGGCCAGCCTAAGGCACACCTGTGCAATATTCATGCTTTCTAATCAGCATCTTGCTACACCTGTGAGGTGGGATGGAGAAGTGCTCACTATCACAGATGATTGTGAACAATATTTGAGAGAAATGGTTATTATGTGTATATAGAAGATGTTTTAGATCTTTGAGTTCATCTCATGAAAAATGAGAGCAAAAACAAAAGTGTTAAATGTTAGATTTTTTGTTCAGTGTAGTTGCAGAGTGCAGTACCGCTGTTATAAATATGGCCAGTTGTACTGGTGTATTTGTCATAATTATGTAACTTATGTTCATTAAAATTAGTGAGTGGACAAATTTACAGTCAAACATCAAGTAAGAGCGACAACACGAGACAAAGCAGCCAGCTGCAATTACTTACTAGTCCAGCTGCAGA
>NC_040023.1:4308732-4388216 GCF_000972845.2 Larimichthys crocea | reverse complement strand
GTGTGGTCTGTGTGTAGGTGATGTGTGGGGTGTGTGGGTGAGAGAGAGAGAACTTGTCATGGACAAAGAATGTTCCAGGAGTTCACACCCACACAGTTCAAATACCTTTCTCTGCCTTTGAGCCCTTAAACAAACATTCTGATTTAAATCTTAATAGTTTTCTGCTCTCTATCCACAGATGACTGAAACACAATGAGTCAAATGACTCATTGTGTTTCAGTCATTGTTTTTATCATTATGTCCTTTGAAGTAAATCCATTTTTCCGGAACAACATCAGAAAACAACTTTTAAAATAAAACTTGAGGCTGAACTTTAAACTTATCTCTAAGTTTAGACTTGTCTCGTAATCAAGGTTTTCTCTGGGTATGTTAACTTCTCCTTCTTGTTTTTTTTTTTTTTTTTTTTTTTTTTTTATCTTAGAAACCTTCTTCCTCAAGAGCCACGGGTGTGGATTTTCCGGTATGAATTTCAAAATAAAACTTAAAAGGTCCAATGTGTAAGATTTAGGGCCCTCTAACAGAATAGGTCAGAAATGGAATATAATATTCACACATATGGTTTCATTTGTGTATAATCATATGAAAATATGAATGTTAATGTTTTTTTAAACTTGAAGTTGAGACTTTTATATCACAGATGTTGCACCACCTGTAGTCCAGACCACCATCTTTTTGCAATGTTTGTAGTGTTCTCTTATACACTTTAAAAAAAGAAGCTGAGGCATGAGGGGTATTCAGTTGCTGCACCGCTGACACTGAATCTTACACACACTATTGTTGTAAATAACCAGGCAGCCGACAGTAATAATAAAAAAATCCTGTGCCAACAACTCTGTCTACAAATGTATTGTTGTTCATATATATATATATAGATATATAATATATATATATATAATATATATATATAATATATATATATATATAAGATCTACATATATATATGTTTTATATATATATATAGATCTACTATGTATATGTGTTTATATCGTAAAAGTGGTTTAATGTTTCGTACTTGTTTTAGCTGTATCTGTGTCTATATCTGTGTATGTACATTGAGAGCTAAGTGAAACTGAGTCAAATTCCTCGTATGTGTACACATACGTGTCAATAAAAGTGATTCTGATTCGATTACAGACGGTAATTTGAATATATTAGTGATTTGATCAGTCATGCCAACTGTGTGTGGTGTCTGCTAATGCAAAGATACTTTCCAAACTCAAATTTTGTATTATCCTGATACACATATCTAATTGTAAAACATAACATTTTTTCCCATTTCAAACTCTTCTGTGCTTTTACTGTTGTGTAAAAATCACTCCGCATCCGGCTGTATTTCTTTTTTTAAGGCAACTTGACGCTTTCTTCTCACCTCAGAGTCAATCTGTTGAAATTGGTTTGCGGGCGGAGGAGGAGGAGAGTTCACTTCCAGTGCGGACCCTGAAAGGAAACGAGCGATCAGCACCAGGTGAGACAGCGCACAGGTAAAGTCCATGGCACCGGGGTCAGTAAACAGTTTGTCTGCTGAGGTGATGCGCACTAACGTTATGAATATAAGTAGTTTCAAGCTGTGACAGAACTTTTCTCAAGACCTCGGCTTTGATTCTTTACAGTAACAACACATGAGGGACCGGGCACAGCGACACGGCTCGGATTAGTGACCCCAGATGAAGTCACTTTGATGGGGACATTTGACTCACAGCGGCACGTTCTCACCAGGGGCGGATACAGAAAAAAAATATTTTTTTCTCCCTCTTGAAGGCTTAAAGGGGCAAAAATTAAGGAAGAAGCAAAATGTGTGAAATGTGCAATTTAAAAACTTGACTCACTCGTTATTGTAATAAAAATGTAAAACGTGTGCGCTTGAATGAGGAGAAAAGTTTCAATATGGTGTCTGTGTTATTAAGTAGGCCTGTTGCATCAAACACAGCAGGAGAGCTAACATGATATGACTACAAATGTGACTGTGTATACTAGTAATACACCAGCTGCTCTCTGTTTAAAGCAACATTACTGTATTTTTTTTTTAGAATTTACACTGAACAAAAAATAATAACAACTTTCTTGTTTTTGCTCCCATTATCATTAGCTGAACTTAAAGATCTAAAACATTTTCTCCGCAGACCCCACCAATAAAACAAAACTGCACGTTTCACAGTGTCCTTTTATTGTGGCCAGCCTAAGGCACACCTGTGCAATATTCATGCTTTCTAATCAGCATCTTGCTACACCTGTGAGGTGGGATGGATTATCTCGGCAAAGGAGAAGTGCTCACTATCACAGATGATCGTGAACAATATGAGAGAAATGGTTATTTTGTGTACATAGAAAATGTTTTACAATGATCTTTGAGTTCGTCTCATGAAAAATGAGAGCAAAAACAAAAGTGTTAAATGTTGGATTTTTTGTTCAGTGTAGTTGCAGAGTGCAGTACCGCTGTTATAAATATGGCCAGTTGTACTGGTGTATTTGTCATAATCATGTAACTTATGTTCATTAAAATTAGTGAGTGGACAAATTTACAGCCTAACATCAAGTAAGAGCGACAACACGAGACAAAGCAGCCAGCTGTAATTACTTACTAGTCCAGCTGCAGAAGCCCAGCTCGGCGTCTGTCTTTAAACCTTTTATTTCACAAAGCTCTCGCCAAAAAAACTCAAAGTAATTTCCAAATTGCCTCTTGTCTTGCAGCCTCTTGCTCAGTCCTCCGCTAATGTCCCCTTCGGTCTTTTTGCCTTCATTATTATGTGTATTATGAGCCCGGTTATATTGCCTGCTTGCCCAGCTCCTGTTCTAGCACAACACCAGCTCTGTTTCCCGCCAGCATTGAGCCAGAAAGCTTCCCATTCCCAGATGTCTGAAATACCTGATTTACAAACGTTAACGCTCCTCTGGTGCTTTGAGCTCAAAGTTCGGGCAGAATAGCTAACAACCTGAGCTAACATTAGCTAACAGCAGCTACAGTTTACTGTACTGTTTATCAAGAAACTCTGTAAAACACAGAGAGATGAGGCGGAGCAGCCAGTGGACATTAGAGGGAAAACCAGAGAACATTTTCTCATAGTCACAGCACATTGTGTTTGGCTGCAGGCGAAGAAAATGTAAAATTTTTGTGGATGTTAACTCTTAAAATCTCCTCTGCAGGAACCACCCAGTGTGCATCACTCAGTCACTGACAGCTATGGCGACGATTGTAATGGAGAGAATTGGGCGAGTGTTCATCAGCCTGCAGCAGATCAGGGCGGTTCCTCGGATGCTGACCGAGGCGGCGCCCTCCATGCCCGGCACTGTGAGAGACACTGAAGTTCCCCCTTACTTCAGGGAGCGCTACATCAGCACTGGCTACCGACCGCTGAACCAAAACTGGCGGTACTACTTCCTTTCTTTATTCCAGCGCCACAATGAGACCATCAACGTTTGGACTCACCTGCTGGCGTTTTTAATTGTTCTGGTTAAATTGCGGCAACTTGCCGAGACTATGGACTTTGTTAGTGATCATCATTCGTGGCCCCTGTTGGTCCTGATCCTGTCCTCTGTGACCTACTCGGCATTCAGTGTGGCAGCTCACCTACTGGGTGGCAAGTCTGAGCTGTGTCACTATACCTTCTTCTTTCTGGATTATGTTGGGGTAGCACAGTATCAGTATGGCAGTGCTGTAGTTCACTTTTACTATGCTGTAGATGAAAGCTTGTACAGATATGTGCATGGGATCTTCATGCCCATTGCTACTGTTCTCAGCTGTCTGTCATGTCTGGGTTGCTGCTATGGCAAGTTCTGCAACCACACCCTACCGACATGGGTGCGTAAGGTGGGCCAAGTGGTGCCCTCAGCGCTCGCCTATATCTGGGACAGCAGTCCTGTAAGTACAAGACTCATGTCATGGTCCACAGCCAGCGATGACCCAGCTATTATCTATCACTTTGGCCAGGTGGCTTTCTTCCTCAGCTGCGCCTTCTTCTTTACCTTCCCCGTGTTGGAGCGCTGCTTCCCTGGGCGGTGCGATTTTGTCGGACAGAGTCATCAGATGTTTCATGTTTTTCTATCTTGCTGCACCCTGTGTCAGATCCATGCCTCCTACCTCGACTTCATGGGCCGTAGGAACCTGTACTCACGTCTGCATGGGAGCGGTGACGCCGCTCTCTTTGTTGGATTGTATCTGGTCACGTTGGTTTCATGCATTTTAATAGTTGCCTTCATGTTGAGGAAAGTGAAACAAATGCTTGACTTGAAAGCCAAGTGAAAATAATAGATTAGGTGTCGTAGGATGGACGTGCAAAAGCATTTATGTGCCTTTCCTTCCAGACTTGCTGCTTTTCAAAAGGGAACAAATTATATTTGCTGCCCGATTGTATTATGATGTTGGAATTTGAGTATTTGTCATAACATTTAGTAGCATATTACAGGTGAGATAATGATGTTAGTATTTTGGTACTTCTTTGTATTAAACATTTTGTAATAACTCACAGTATCTGCATTTTTGTGCATCAGCAAAGGCTGGAAACAAAACCAGATTCCCATAATTTATGACCACCTACAGCCATTAATAAGATCACTGATGTTACTGATAAAAATACATGACAAGCATCCGGATTTGTTAGATTATCAGATTGTTGGGATTTAAAAAAAAAAAAAAAAATCCAACAATACTGGAATAATTTATGGAATAACATGTAAACTCTGATTTAATTTGTATATTTTGAAAGTGAGATTTTGTTACCAAAAACTAATGAACTTTTAGATTTTTATTATTTGAAAAAAAGAAGTTAATTATTGAAATAGTTTAAAGGTGATACACTGCTCAAAACTTGTTAAAAAATGTACTTCATAACTGAAGTTAGGCCACTGTAACATAGCGACATTGATGAAACCGCAGTGTGATAACATGTTAGGACATGTCGTAGTGCCTTTTGGAAAAATTGGTTGCACGTTTGCACAAGTTGGTGCTGATTTTTAACTCCTTAATGGCAACAGATAATGGCACAGTGTGCAGATTCATCAAAAGCTAAAGGATTCAGGTGGATTTATACATGTAGGTTTGAAATCTTTGAAGCAACATGAGATATTTTTCATTGCCAGTCTGAGATTTTAACCTTTTTTTTGTTATCGTCGTTCTATTCAAGTCTTAATTCCATGAATATGTCTTTGTTTAGACATGCAGTATATCCTGTATCATATACTGCATGTCTGTATGATGTACTGTATATTAAGATGTCAGCAGTCAGCATCACTGTGATTGTGCCTTTTGAATCACAAGGGAAAAGAGAGTGTGGGTGTTACATGAGTGTACTAATTAAATGTAAAGGTACTTTGAAGTGTATGAATGTATGTCTTTGGGAAATAATAATGTCTACTACTGACCAAGATGTAAAGACATTGGGATTGAGTTAAATAAACATCTCTTGGAGACAGAGTCTGTATTGTTTTAAAAGTGTCACGGATTTATTTCTCTTAATGGACTTTTATTTTTTGTCAACCAATGGCTTCCACCTGCTGCCTTATTTCTAGCAGAGCAACAGCACCTCCTGTTTTCTAGACTGGGTATATTTTGTGAGGAATCAACACCAAGAGCTACGGACTGAAATGGTTAAGAGCATAAAAATATATGGTAAAATTGCAACTCTTTTCATTATATAAAAAAGGAAGCCTTTTTATATTATTATATCTAAAAAAAAAACAAAGTCCTACTGGTTTTGGAGGATATATGTGCAAGTAATAATTTTTTATATACACAATATACAATTATACAATTACAACAGATAGCATACCAAACCCGATTGCTGTTTCTCAAAGATGTCTCGACATTAATGTCTTCCAATGCTTAATTGGTCTCCATGGTAACCTGTGAAACAGTGCTCCTCCTAGCAGGGCCTCAGTTGTTACTCACATGCTGTAAAGATTCACATGACACTGTCATGCTGTGCATGTGTGTTGGTATTTTGTAAATGTAAACTAGGGACCAGCATAAAAACATAAAAAATAGGCCAGAAAACCTGAGTTAGGACCGTATGCATGTCCTCTGTAATGAAAGAAAAAATATATTTAAAAACTGGATGAGGAAATTAAAAATGTCCTTTCATTCTTCTTTCATCTTACCAATTCGGTGACCTACTACCACAAGAAATGTACCCAACTATCTATGTCAAGGATTCATTAAACTGAACCAGCAAAAAGAAAAGGTCAGGTAGCTGTTACCTCACTTATTTCATGTTCTATTTTCACTGCATGGCACAGGTCGACTTGACTGCCTTGGAAGCGTCTTTTTTGGTGTTCTGTTGGCAAAACTTGTGGATGGTACCCGGTACTTCTGAGCCAGTAGCAAATGGTTGAGTCCGTAGACCACTGACCAGTGTCCAGTGAGAAGGGTCACTAGAATCGTCACTTGTGTGACGCGGACATCCTTTAAACCAACTGCAAATCATGACTGCAATATTTTATTTGCTTGATCTAGATTTTTATAAATGTCAGCCAGTCTGTGTGTTTGTGTTGTGTTGTGTTGAAGATGTGGTCATAGCAATTCCCCACAGCAGGATCAGCTAAGAATCCTACATTAAGGGAGGTACCAGCTGCAGTGGAAAATTAAATCAAGAAAAATACATGAGTGGATGCATGTTGCATTGCGTCTGACCATGAAGTTGAAACATTGCAAAAGTGTGATGTGTAGACTACTAACTACCCACTTCGAGTTGTCTGCATTTGCCACATGTCTTTCACAGGTCTAGCTAAGATTTGCAAGCCTGACTCTAGGCCTAGTCTGACATAAGTATTAACTGCAGCATCCTTCTACTCTCTGTGAAGGTATCCAGTTTGGAGATCACCTTCCATTCTCAGCTTGTAGCTTGTAGAAGATGTGGTGGCCCATAAGCAGCAGATGAAGTTGTGTTAGGCTGCAGGATAAAGGCAGTAGCCCAGGGCACAAAAAGGCTAAAGGGATATGGTCCCTCCCAGCTTTACAAGTATATACCATTCATAGGATGCTTGAGCTTTGGAGACAATGTCCCAGGGTTTTAGGTTGCACTGATGGATCACTTTTTGTCACAGGAGATTACTGAACTCTGGGACAAAGACCAGTAAAGAAGAAACCTACATTCACAGCACAATTGGTTTTACCCAACATATTTTCTAATACCAAAGACCACAAACAATACTTCAATGCCTATTCTAGACCTGAGAAGGTAAACACATCCAGATTTTAGTTTCATACAATCTGAATTTGTCATATGTGACTTCAGGAGACTGGTTCATCTTCATAGATCTCAAGATCTTCCGTTCACCCAGAACACAAAAAGATCTTTTGCTTTTCCTTTCGAGGTTGACCGTATCAATTTGGCCTCATTCCATTTATAAGGTGAACAAAGGTGACCATTATATTACTCTGTCTGAAAGGTGTAAATATCTGGGCCAGGACCTGAATGCCTGGCTTATCTGCACCTTCTTTTTGAGGAGGCAGAACAAAAACATCCATCGTCCTCGCACATTTTGAAGCACAGGAAATGTCTGGATCATGCAGATGTTTTGTAATCAGGCCAAGTAGAGATTTTTACCTCAAACTGCACAACCCATTGTCCTCTAGTGTCCATGCTTCACAGAATCGATTGTCTCATCTCAGGGTGCTCCAAGTACTCTTTGCAGCTTACAATCAGGATGGAACTCCTATCCCAGCTGGACGGGACGGTTTGGCGCAGAGACAAATTTCTGTCTTTGCAGGACACACTGTGGTAATGGTCAGTTGGTGTGCTTCACTGGGTGCCTCAGTTTCTTCGTAGTGCCAGGAAGCTATGCCCCCTTTGTAAAAGGGTGCCATAGTGTAGGACCTGTTGACTAATAGATCCATGCATTTGAAGGCCTATCAGGCACTAAAATACTGCACGGCAGTTTATAATAATCAGAAACAGATGGAAAGTTATTACAGCAGGGCAGTTACGTTACCTTTGGCACAATGTTCTCAATGTAAACAGATGACATACTACTTTCTTATTATTGGGCATTGCAGTGCTTTGAAGGACGATTGTGTTGCAGTATGGAAAAAGTTGTGCCAGATTAGATTTACCAGATGCATTGGCATCCCTGCTGTATCGTTGGATAAGGGGCATTAGGGTTATAGTTGGACAGAAGATGAGCAAGGGACAAGTACTGTTTCAACAAAGGCTTACTTACTTATTCTTATTCTTCCCAGTCTGCTGGGTGTGGCCTCCTCTCTCCTTGAAATCTACTGAAGCACATGCAACTCATCAACTAATCAACTCTGCAAACCTGCACGGAGCAAACTCTGGATTATTCATCTAGAAATTGCCAGATCGTTTAGCCTCCTATGCAGTACAGATGTTGTGGCTTTGCTGTCTTGTTTTGTGTGCTCACCTGATGTTTTGCTAATCATGTGTTCTGCCTGAGTCCTTGTTACCTGTTTGCTAGTTTGGGCTACAGAACCACAGTGTACTCTGCTACTCATCTTGCCTCTCGGACTATTATATTCCCTCGCTCTACACTGCTCCAACTTTTGTGACAATAAACAGCCTTAACCAATTCTCCTGTCTCCTGGTCTGGGTTTGGATTTGGGTCCTAAACTAAGCTGCTACAACAAGTTCAGTATGTAGTGCTGAACTGGAGACCAACAGAACCCATGATTTTTTTTATTTTATTGAACTACTTCTATACCTTAACCACAATTAATTTTGCATTCCCACCGATCCATAGGAACAGTTACTATGTTGGTCCAGTCCAATTATAATACACTGCCGGTGTAGGGAAACAGTCTGCTGACGCTACAGAAAGGAGAGACGATGTGACACTTACTGGTCATTACTGCTTTCAGAAGACAGAGCTCTGACAGTTTATAGCCTCTGACTGTAAGCACAGCTGCAGCTTCTTTGCCTGGCTGTGCTGGGTGAAGCTGTGTGGATGGTTGTTGCTTCAACTACAGTTGCATTTGGGTGCAATTTATGATGCTATGGATATGGAAACAGTAGCTGTACTATGGTGACTCTTTACTGCTCCTATTAATAATTTGCCAAGATGCAAGAGAGGTGTTACCAACACACCGGAAGTTTAGGAATACAGCAGTAATGGATCTCAGCCATAATAATAACCAAAGCGCAGCCAAGGCTATAATCACAGCTAGTCTGTCACAATCAGCATGATAGTTGGTTAGAGAGGTAGGTTAACTAGTTAAATTAGTTATCGATGGTGTCAGTGTATCTTGATCTATAGTGTCAGGGAAAAACACACACATATACTGTATACTGTATATTTGTGTGTTTGCATTTATATTTGCACATAGTAGTGTAATGTTTATATTATGCCTATATCTATATCATATGCCTATATCTGTGCATGTACATTAAGATTGATGTAAAACTGGAATGATTATAGTTAGTTATCTGTCTAGCTGCAATGCCAAAGCTCAGGGCGATCCACTCACACTGTCAGTATCATAGTACAGATCCTTTTCTATGGATCAGAGGAAACATAATAACTTTTTAGGGCCTCCATAAGTACCTGTGCCTCAGTGTTTAGAACCTGTATGTATTTATATGCTTAGTTTTATAGATCATGTTTTTGTTTCCTGTACTTTGGGTGCAAAGGAGCAGATTTAAAGGTCAAAAAAAGGGAGAAAACAACAATTATTTTATGTGTATTTTACATGAAAACAACAGAAGAACAACATGTCTCAGAACCTTTTCATTTGTTTACAGTGTGTTTCCGCCCATTGGTTTGTCATACACCAAAAGTTGAGCTACTGGTTCTTTATCTTCAGTGTAAATATCCATGCCGTACTGGTTGTAGTGTCTGACAAGCTTACTTAGCATATGTTACTTACACATGAAGCAAGTAAGGCTCTACTGACCTCTGGTAAGAACCTTTTTTTTTAAAATAGATGTTTTTATTAATAATGTTACATTATGTGCATTATTGTGCTTTACAATCAAAAAAGCTGTTTCCATTTCATGACCTCATTGGTTCATAGTTCATGGCTCAAAGTTGGCTGATCTACAACTGTGTTTACTTTGAACGTTTTGTTTTACTCTATAGGTCTGTTTGCATGTGTGTATGCATATACCATACATGTATGTAAGTGTCTTTGTCACAATTAATTTTTGTGGATGGTAATGTTAATAATGTTGTGGATCTTAAAATCTCCTCTGCAGGAACCACCCAGTGTGCATCACTCAGTCACTGACAGCTATGGCGACGATTGTAATGGAGAGAATTGGGCGAGTGTTCATCAGCCTGCAGCAGATCAGGGCGGTTCCTCGGATGCTGACCGAGGCGGCACCCTCCATGCTCGGCACAGTGAGAGACGCTGAAGTTCCCCCTTTCCTCAGGGAGCGCTACATCTACACCGGCTACCGACTGTTAAACCAAAAGTGGTGCTACTACTTCCTTTCTTTATTCCAGCGCCACAATGAGACCATCAACGTTTGGTCTCACCTACTGGCATCTTTAGCTTTTCTGGTTAAATTCTGGCATCTTGCTAAGACTGTGGACTTTGTTAGTGATCATCATTCGTGGCCCCTGTTGGTCCTGATCCTGTCCTCCGTGACCTACTCGGCATTCAGTGTGGCAGCTCACCTACTGGGTGGCAAGTCTGAGCTGTGTCACTATACCTTCTTCTTTCTGGATTATGTTGGGGTAGCACAGTATCAGTACGGCAGTGCTGTAGGTCACTTTTACTATGCTGTAGATGAAAGCTTGTACAGATATGTTCATGGGATCTTCATGCCCATTGCTACTGTTCTCTGCTGTCTGTCATGTCTGGGTTACTGCTATGGCAAATACTGCAACCACAGCCAACAAACTTGGGTGCATAAGGTGGTCCAAGTGGTGCCCTCAGCGCTCGCCTTTATCTGGGACAGCAGTCCTGTGACTAAAAGACTCATATCATGGTCTACAGCCAGCAATGACCCAGTCATTATCTATCACTTTGGCCAAGTGGGTTTGTTTCTCAGCTGCGCCTTCTTCTTTACCTTCCCCCTACCGGAGCGCTGCTTCCCTGGGCGGTGCGATTTTGTCGGACAGAGTCATCAGATGTTTCATGTTTTAATATCTTGCTGCACCCTGTGTCAGATCCATGCTACCTACCTCGACTTCATGGACCGTAGGAACCTGTACTCACGTCTGCATCAGAGTGGTGACACCGCTCTCTTTGTTGGATTGTATCTGGTGACTTTGGTTATATGCGCGGTAATGGTTGCCTTCATGCTGAGGAAAGTAAGACTAGGGCTTGACTTCAAGGTCAAGTCCAAATAATGGATTGATTAACCCGGCTCAGTTCAAATGTAAAGCAATGCACCCATCAGCACCTCTAAAACTCAATAATTAGCTTGTAATAGTCTGTTTCAGGGGTGTTACTTGGCCAGTTCGCCAATGACTGCCTATGACATTACATGACCAAGAAATAGTACGACAAGTAATAACAAACTTGCTTATAGCTCTCCATCGCCTCAAAGGCGTGCAATGTAGACACAGATTAATTTTGCCTTTTCAAACAGATCCCCTTATTGCAACATTTTCATTTGAATAAATTGATATCTGCTGATATCGTTTGCCTTTGTGTGTCCAGGCCTGTAGATATTAAACAAATATGTATATAACAAGTTAATAAATGAGCATTAGAGGTGTTGGTAGGCACATTTTTTAACTTTGCATCCCAGCCATTTTCATGCACTATTAGTTCTTGTGTAAAACCAAAGCCAAATTAAGCTTATGTCAACTATTTCCTTCAGTCCCCCAATATATCTGTCTTTTAAAAGAAGATGTTTCAGTACTTATAAACTAAAGCACTATATACTGTCATCAAAGCATGGCAGGAAAGCTTCATACTGTAAGAATAGTGAATCTTAATCTGAGCCTTATTGCACTGTGTCTGCGCAGTCCAGATATTTAGTTAGACTACTGTAGATGCATTCGCCTTCTCTGTTGAAAGACAAAATGTGAAAATGTACCTTTAATCTTACATCTGACCAATAATAGGACATGTCAGCATGAGCTACATTGAAGGGTAACTCAACCGTAAACATAATCTTGTCACAGAGAGTGCAGTGAAACTTCCTGTGTGATAATCTCAATGCGATAATCTCAGATTGCATGTACTTCTCTTTTGTGCTATTTATAGTATGTGTTGTTGTGATACAAGTCACGTTTTCTGTTATTTCACTTTACAGTTATAATACAACAATTGGTATTCCATGACTTTTGCTTAATTAAATTGAATTAATTTTTTTCTTTTTATTCACTGATTTGTACCTGTTTACATTAAATGTCTCTTTTTATTCACTGATTTGTACCTGTTTACATTAAATGTCTAATTTTCAAGCTTTTACTTCATGTTTTTTTTTCCTGTTATGTTTAATTTCTCCCGGTCCCATGATGATCCCCTGTAAGCATTTTCTGTTTCAACAACCAATTTCTATGAGAACATCATGAAAGTTTCATAGTTCTCTACTACGATTACACTATTGTTGATCACATCACCTCATCCTGACACCAAAGACTTTTTTTTATTCCCTTGCCTCATTACATAAACCATTAAAATAAGCCTTCTTTGAATCTTCTTTGAATATTTCTATCAGTTAGGATCTTGCCTGCTCTCTGAAGGATTTTGACAAAGTCAAACATACCTTTGTGCTGCCCCCTTGTGTTGATGAAGGTACACTTATTTGAGGCAAAGACCTGGTTCACTTTAGAGTAGAATTGTAGAATTGTTTTTCTGCTTCCTCTGTTGCAAACCTCAAAGATGATACTGTCCACCACACTGTCCACAAAGATGTCAGATATATTGACAGTGCTGGCTGGCTCTGCAATTTTGTGTATTTGTATTTGGCTCTGTAAAACTGTGTATTTGTGTGGTACTGGTCCATACTGCATGGCTCAGTTACTCACTTAAAGCCCTGAATCAGCTGAATTATGACACTGCTGGACTCTCTCCCGCATTCCTCCTGTCTGACTCACAATAGAAGAGGCCGGCCTGCTTCCCTTGTGATACGTTCCAAAATTCAATTTCATCACTGCTCATTAGACTTAATGGGGCTTGAAATATTCAGAGCATTACACAGCTATACACAGCTGATTTGGCAAAGTCTGAGTAAGATGTCTTCTAAAACACACATTTTGCAGATGCTTATAAGTTGGGGAGTCTGGATAATTTCAAGTTACTTGCTGCTGTTGGGTGGTGTAGCTGTTAGACAGTGTTTGGACTGGACTATCACAGATTGAATTCCCTTGGTAACCATATGTCATGTTAATGTTTTCTTGAGAAACACTAAGCCCTCACTGTGTGTTCCTCACAGTGAAGCGTTCTTTAGAAGAAGGGCCAGCTAACAACATTTTGCTTTATTTAATCAATTTCTGTAACTTTTGCTGCCAAACTGTCAGTATCTCAGTCCAGCATTTTGTAACAGACTGAAATATCTTAACTATTGAATGGATTGCAATACAATTTTGCACATGTTTTGCAGAGGATAAGGCTTACTGACTTTGGAGATCTCTCAACTTTCCTCTAGTTCCACAATGAGACAACATTTCTGGTTATTGGAAATAATAGACAGATGACCATGAAATTGAGAGATATCCAATTAGATTGGATGTATTGGCACAAATGGACATTCAAGGTTGCTAGAAGATGCATTCTATGGACACTATGGTGATCTCTGGACGTGTTCTCTAGTGCCACCATGAGGTTGAATTTATGGTTTTGAAGGAAATCTCTCAACAACTGTTGGATGGATTGGACAGAAATGAAGACATTCATTGATCCCTTAACTTTTGATCCAGTGCCACCATTAAGCCAAAAATCCATTGTCAAAATCCATTTTTCTTTCCATAAAATGTAAGAAAATGGTGCAAAATGTTTATTACGGCATCCAAAAAAGCAAGGTGATGTGTACAATCCAATGAATATTAATATTTGAAGCTGAAATGAAAGAATTTGGACATTTTTCCTTAAGAAATGACTTAAAGTGGTTATGCGGTTTATCAATAAAAGTTGGTGATTAATTTGATTGGTGACAACTAAACGAGATCTACATTATACCATCTTAAAATGCGTGTCAATGTGAGCATTTTAACAAGCTGACGTTAGTATTTAGTTCAAAGCACCATTGGGACAAAATGAGACAAAATCAGCAGGAGGCTGCAAAGAAATAATCAACAGTGTATGTCAAGAGACATTTCCAACTATTCTTGGAAATATTATGTTACACCTCCAGACCTTCAGGTGCGTAGTGAAGCTCCTTCACTGTTATATTTCTAGTCACACACACTGCAAGGCTCAGTGACTGTGGTGGTCTTGCTTAGTGATGTGGCTGCTGGCCCGGAACACTAAATCTTGTAGGAGGAATGAAGGTTTCTTGTGCCCCAGTGGATCCATTCTCCAGAGGCGTTTGTCTGCTGACAGCATGCTCAGGGTAGACTGCTATGGTTAGAAATGTCCTGTTGGTTATAAAAAGAAGCCCTACTGTACTGCAGCACTGACTGCAAAATATCTTTGGGTTTTGGATTTTGTGACCAACCCAGAGTTAGAGAAAAGTTCAGTATGGCAGAGAGGTAACAGTCTGACAAAAGTAGTGGCAAGTACATCCCAGAATGAGACCATTAATGGACTGTAGGGTATACGAGAATGACAGGAGACTGGGAATACACCTACAGCAGCACACAGTACGGCTGCTGTAGGTGTAAATGGTATGCTGTTATATGTTACGTGTTACCAAAATTGCACCAATTCAAACTGTGTTATACAGAGTATTTCAAGTGAACCTCTATTACCATTTTTAGATCTGATTGCATCCTTCAGGTGGATACATATCCCTACAGATTTGTGTCATCAACGATAAATATTAAAACCAGTTTTCCAGACAGGGATTTATAATATCTCTTGATCGGGGGCTATAAAACATGTTTAACAGCCGGCAACATTTCTGCATCTAAAAACAGTAAGAACACCGAAGAAGATGTTAAGGTGTAAGGTTTTCAGAGATTTACAACCAAGTCCAGCTGTGCCAGATTAAACTCATCTCAAAAAATGATGACCTGGACGACGGAGAATTTTCACAGACATCAAACACGGAGTTAATTCTGGATCTGTGGTCACATCTTCCAGTGTTGTTTTGACTACGATAATAGACAGATCTGAAAGGGGAGGAGGACGGATGGACACTGGCTGACTCAGAAATTCTTGTGCTGATGTGCAACATTTACTTTGTTAGTTTCTGATTTGCTGTCAACAAAACAAACCGAAGAAGCTTCTTGGTGTTACAAATAAACAAGTCAATAATCTGTACGAAAGTGCACACATTTCTTTTCAATGTAACTCTTTTAACTTTTTAACAGTCGTCATACCCTATAGATAACTCTGTTTTACAATTAGATCAGTTGAGGAAAACCAGATACAGTTATCTATAGGAGACCAAACACTGCTTCTCTGACCAACAGATATGTAAGGACCAGTGTGTGTGATTGTCTGGAATTCCCTGAAAGATAGATGAAGCTTAACAGAAAAAATTAAGTAGAGAGGTAAGAAAAGGGGGCTTGGGTCTAAGGAGGAGGAAAGAAAGAAAGAAAGGAAGAGAAAGAATGAACGGAAGGACAAGGGTTAAAGTGTAACAGATAAAGAAATAAGGTACAAACCTCAATACTGTCAATTATAAATATATTATATTAAATATTCCACTTTGATCTAGGGGTATATTTAATATACTTTTAAGTGTCAAAGAAAAATATGACTAAAGATCTGCACTGTCTCTTTAAACTGCCCAGTGGGAAGTGGTTTTGAGTATTGAGAGAAAATGGAGTCAAGTTGACCAGAGTACAACAAATCAGTTCCTGTTGTTTACAATATTAAAAATTCATGATACACATATGAAAAGAGAATGTCACAATTTCCTAGAGTTCAAAATTATGTCTTCAAATTGCTTTTTGTGTGCTGACACTGCATCAAGTGCAGTATTGTTTCAGCTCTACAGTTGTACTCTGTGGTACTTATTTTTCCTGCCAGTAATATTTTGAACGTAAAACTCACGCAGCTGGTTTGTTTGAGGTAATGCTGGTTTACACACTGGGCTGAGTAAATGCTCAACGACTGCCAGAAGCAGTTTTTTCAACTGTATTTTGTATTGTTTAATGAATTGTAACTTTGTTTTGGAATATGTGATAGAGTGCTACTAATACACAATGTTAATTGACATTATAGGGGCCTTCAGGTGGGTCCTGCTTTACAATGTGCTCGAGTTGCTGTTCATACATTTATTTGTGTTTCATCAAATGACCACACATTAAATCTAGGGCTGTATAATATTTCACCATGAGAATAATACACGCAATGCACAGCAAGAGGGGGAATTCGGGTTTAAAGTTGCGTTTTCTCATCGCTTCTAAAACAACACTTGTGTCAACATGTATTAAAAGAGTTATTAGTTGATGTAATTAATCCTCCTGCCCATACTGGTTGTGATGTAATGGCACCAGATTCATTTCAGATCTGTGGGAGAGGCGGCAGAAAGAGTGTGTTACTCTGTGTGTGTGTGTGTTTGCATAGCAGTAGATAGACCAGAGACTACACATGAACAAATAGCCATATTGATTCATGTATCAACAAATCCAGCTGAGCTTGTGTTGCAGTATGAAGTTCCATAAAAAGCAAAGTGAAAGCAAAGTGAGTGTGGTTTCCCACAACCTAATGCTCTGGTAGTTTGGCTTTAAATGACGGTTAATATTCATATTTCTCAATCCTAAAAACATTGCTCCAGTGCTCCAAGAAAGTCAGTAAATCACCTTGGTGGTGTAATGTGATTCCCTGCTGGTCTCAGAGGCTGTGTCCAGTTCATTTGCCTGCTAACAGCAGATTAAGTTAGTTAGTTCACAGCCGTGGAGGTTTCCACTTGAAGTTAACCTGTCCTTTAGTAAGAGCATACAATACACACAGCATACGTACATGCACAACAACACAGAACTGAACTTGTTTAAGAGAGACAGGGACACTCCCAAGCAGACACAAAAGTGGATTAAGTGATACTTGTTGACCTATTGTTGTACTTTAGAATGACTGAAGTTTGTTTAATTACCACAAGCAGAATCATAATCAGATTATTGCCAAGTAGGTTTTCACTTACAATGAATTTGTTTTGGTTGAATTGGTGCAAAGTAAACATTAAAGTTCCAGTGTGTAAGATTTAGCTGCATCTAGTGGTCTAATCGCTGTATTGCAATCTCCTCACATCACTGTCAACTTCTTAGTGAAAAGGAGAAACAACACTTTAAGGGCCCTGTCTAGAGTCAGTATGTATTTTTTTCTGTTCTGGGCTACTGTAGAAACACAGTGTTTCAACATGACGGCCTCCATGAAAGAGGACTCGCTCCCTTGGCCAAGCGTCAATAAATAATACAGCATAAGACACCAGAGGCTCCTGAACACTTTCTTCCTTCCTGACCTCACCATTGACCTTTGACTTCAGAAATTTCTCCACAACAATAATATTCTATTTCATGTCTGCCTTATGTATGCCTTAAACAAAGACCCCAAATCTTACACACTGCACCTTTAAGTAGAAAAAAAAATAACTTAAAGTATATAGCTATAAAAGGATCATTTTTAAAGTAACAAAAACACAAAGATTCTTATTTTCAGGTGATGAAAACATAGTTTAGTCATAATATTCTATTTAATGTCTGCCTTATTCTGAAAATAACGGCTCCAAATCTTACACACTGAACCTTTAAGTAGAAAAAAAAAACTTCAAGTAAATAGCTATAAAAATATCATTTTAAAGTAACAACAACAACAAAAAAGATTCTTATTTTCAGGTGATTATATATGCATGAAAACATAGTTTAGTCATAATATAATATTTAATGTCTGCCCTATTCTGAAAATCTTACACACTGCACCTTTAAGTAGAAAAAAAACTTCAAGTATATAGCAATAAAAGGATCATTTCAAAGTAACAAAAACAAAAATATTCTTATTTTCAGGTGATTATACATGCATGAAAACATAGTTTAGTCATAATATTCTATTTAATATCTGCCTTATTCTGAAAATCTTACACACTGCACCTTTAAGTAGAAAAAAAAACTTAAAGTATATAGCTATAAAAGGATCATTTTAAAGTAACAAAAACAACAAAAAGATTTTTATTTCCAGGTGATTATACATGCATGAAAACATAGTTTATTCATAATATTCTATTTAATGTCTGCCTTATTCTGAAAATGTTACACACCGCACCTCTAAGTAGAAAAAAAAAACTTCAAGTAGATAGCTATAAAATGATCATTTTAAAGTAACAAAAACAACAAAAAGATTTTTATTTACAGGTGATTATACATGCATGAAAACATAGTTTAGTCATAATATTCTATTTCATGTCTGGCTTATTCTGAAAATCTTACACACTGCACCTTCAAGTAGAAAAAAAAACAACTTAAAGTATATAGCTATAAAAGGATCATTTTTAAAGTAACAAAAAACAAAAGGATTCTTATTTCCAGGTGATTATACATGCACGAAAACATAGTTTAGTCATAATATTCTATTTAATGTCTGCCTTATTCTGAAAATCTTACACACTGCACCTTTAAGTAGAAAAAAACCCAACTTAAAGTATATAGCTATAAAAGGATCATTTTTAAAGTAACAAAAAACAAAAGGATTCTTATTTTCAGGTGATTATACATGCACGAAAACATAGTTTAGTCATGATATTCTATTTAATGTCTGCCCTATTTTAAAAATCTTACACACTGCACCTTTAAGTAGAAAAAAAAAAACTTAATGTATATAGCTATAAAAGGATCATTTTTAAAGTAACAAAAACAAAAACATTCTTATTTTCAGGTGATTATACAGGCACGAAAACATAATTTAGTCATAATATTCTATTTAATGTCTGCCCTATTCTGAAAATCTTACACACTGCACCTTTAAGTAGAAAATAAAATAAACTACTAAACTACTATTAACTACTAAACTATGTTTTCATGCATGTATATGCATGAAAACATAGTTTAGTCATAATATTCTATTTCATGTCTGGCTTATTCTGAAAATCTTACACACTGCACCTTTAAGTTTTTTTATTTTCTACTTAAAGTATTAAAAAAATATGAACAATATAAATATACATATGCACAATATGTTCTAAAATGAAAGAGCTGTTGTGCAGAAAAGTGCAAGTCTGGTACCTACCTGAATCTTAAATTCAAGACATGTCTTTTATTTTGAAAGCTCAGCCGCAATACTTCCTTACCCTTCAATCGATAACGGTACAGCTTGACGTCAGAGAGAGAGAGAGAGAGAGAGAGAGCAGATACACAAAGAGAGAGGAAGGACCTGCAGCAGCGGCAGCAGCAGACATGGGGATCAAACTGTACTACACCACCGTTACTGCCTCACGGACGGTGAGTCAAGTGGCCTTAATTCAACTTTTAACTTAAGCGTTTATGTTTGATGTATGGCTGCAAAAAGCAGCGGCTAACAAAGCTCACAGACACACCCAGCAGCCTATCACTAACAGCTTCCTCCTGACCAACTGTGCAGAGGGCCTGTGCTACTCTGCGCCCATTTATACCATTACTGTACCGTCAGCATTAACAGGTCGTGGGCGTAATAAAACATTAAAGTTATAAGGCGTGAATGACTTGCAGAGATGAGCCATGATATCGCATAATTTCCTTTTATCTAACAGGGTGTTTTTATCAATATATTTATCGAGCATTGCAGAAATATCCCCCTTTTTAAATGTGTTATTTAACCCAAATTGTGCAAGTGTTACTGTGTCATTGTGGTGCATTTAAAGTGGACCGGAATAGCTTTTTAAGTTTAGCCACCATATGTATCCCGTTTCCTGTATCGAGAAGTGTGCACCAAACTTCATGTAAAAAACAGTCAATTTAAGCCCGCCCTTGTTTTTCGCCTATATAAACTGTAATATTAAGGCCTTGGACAAACAATATGTATTTCTCAGTCATGCATACATCAGAGGGACTAAAAACACTTGCTTTAAATGATTTTAATCTTTTTATAAATGGCAAACCTGCTACCAAATCTACCTGTCCTAGTTTTTTTTGCATTGTTGCAAGTGTGTGCAAAAGAAGCATGCAAACCAGTCATAAAAGCTGCCTGGTTGTTTATATGTGAGCCGAATTAACCAGTAGTCTTTCTTAACGCAGGAAATGTCAGATATGTATGTCATATGATGTGTGTGTTAGTTGTTAGGCAGGATATTTATTTAATAGTTTGACTTTGTTATGAGGTTTTGAAGTACAGGGGTTGACATCCAGTCAAGTAGACACTGTTGTAAAAAAAAACAACTCCCTTTTGTAGGAATAAATGTGTACTGGGCCGCACATCTGGTATCTATTAGTTAGTGAGGAATTCATGTAGTGGAAAAAGTTTTGTGACGTGCATTTAGCTTTTTAACCCCCTCATGTGCAGTCATGCTGCTTGTGATGGTTTGTTGTAGAAACCTTTGATGGAAGATGTTTAATTAGTGCCAATTATATTATGTCTTTCTGCATCATGGCCAAAACACGTCTTTTTTAATGATCCCATGTATATACACATGTATGCATGAACTCGTGTGCTTTCAATGGAATAACATTTTGCACAATAGAAGCCAACATGAAGAGTTTTCCATCTCAATTTTGAGTTAAATGAGAAAATCAATGTATTTTTGATTGTTTCACTCTATGTATTGGTGTATATTTAACCTATTTTAGTTTATTTAGAGTTTATTGTGGGATACTACTATACATACTGCATTTCTAGAGAGTTTCAGACCTAAAGGTCTTACTTGAAAGTTCTATTTCAAATTAAAACACTAGTTACTTTGTGCTTTCTTCAAACATCAGCAGATTCTGCTTTTTATTTTAAACAATTTAGAAAACCCCCCACAAAAAAAACATAGTTCCTGTTTCCAGTTGTAAGGACACGGTGCTGCGGCCTTACAACAACAACTCTTTGTGTCCAACTCAATGCCAGCTTGTGTAATTCCAGTTTGTGTGCGCTTAGGTGTGGTCACTTTTTTTACAAACACCCCACTCCCAACTTCCTCAGCCGTCCCCAACGAGATAGCAAAGCATTCACAGGGTCTATTAATCATCACCCAGGATCCAGATAAAGCCATGGCCTTTAAAAAAAAGTACTTAAATCATGTTGTTTTTTTTCTGTCATGAAAAATATCTCGACTGTATATTCCCTGCCCCTGAGGAGAAATAATATCATAGGGTTTAAGTTTTTTACGGCCTTTGTGTGCTTACAATTTATCACACTATCCTCTGCTATCACTCATCTGCTCCACTTAGAAACGTAGTAAATAAAAGCATGATTTGTGATGGTAATTGTCACTACATGCAGATAATGTGCTCCAGGGTTTAATGAATTGACTGCCTCTGCTGAGGTCGAGTACAATTGTGATGGGCCGCCGCTGTTGTTTTTCCAGGTGAAGTCTCAACAGGCAGAAGTGATACGAATCCTTGACAGTAAAAGCATCCAGTACGAGCTGGTCGACATCTCTGTGGGCGGAGAGCTTCGTGATGAAATGAGAAGCAAAGCAGGGAACCCAACGGCAGTCCCACCCCAGCTTTTCAATGAAGACCAGTACTGTGGGGTGAGGGAAACACACACTCTAGACACATTATATTAGCGTAACAGATATATCAATGTAAAAGCCATGTGTAACAAGAAATGCAGTATATAAATGCAGTTTGTGTCTCTGTGCCACTGTTATTGTCCATCACAGAGCACTTACAAGTTTATATTTCAGCTGTAACAAGTCCTGCTGTGTATGTATTTAGCACACAATTCTTTTATAACCAAATATTGAGGGTGCTTATCAAAATATTAACGTTATGCTTTTATGTTAAATATTGGCTCTACGCTCTATAGATGTCAGGAATATCCACCCAACGCTCTACCTGTTGGCTTGAAGGTTGGCTGTAAAGTGTTTGTACAAACCACTCCTGCAGCTTCTGTTCTAGCGACAACAATGGTGACTATTTTTGACCTGTTGCACATGTCGGTCTAGAGGTTGATTTGCGTACACACTCTGCTCATGGCGTCCCTAGTTAGCAGGATGAGGTGAAAAGATGAGGCGTGCTAAAAGGAAACTCTGTGTGCGACCATTTCCTCTAGAAAGGCAGCTGATTTACTGCGTGAGACTACTATTTAGTTCAATCATAGCACGAGGATGTGTCCGAGGATGGCTTGTAAGAAAAGATCAGGCCACTGCTTCGCGGGAAGAGTGTGACGTTCACCGATATGCTGCCAGTCAGTGTCGCAAGTTAGAGGGTGAGAGATTCAAAGAGCTGCACGATTAAACTGCTTTATCCCCATTCAAGTTAGTTAGTAAGGGCTCAGCCGACGGAGTCTCTAGTGTGCTTGCTTTATGGGCCACACAATGCGGAAGCATATCTGGAAGATCCAGGTCATTTTTATGCCTGGAAATGTAACCTTTTTTTTTATTACTTCATGCACCACTGAGCAGCTTCCTCCAATAATCTATCCAGTTCCCTTTATACATCTATGGCTAAAAGTCAACTTAACCAGGGCCACCAACTGCTAGACAGCAACAGCTTTCACAATAACAAATAACTTATTGTGTCGCTTAGTCAGTGCTGACCAAGAGATAGAGTCCTGCGTACAAACATGTCACACAACCTCGCCAAGAAGCTGACTAGTGCAGTGGAGTCAAATCAGTGAGGGAGAGTCAGTTTAGGATCAGAATGAGCTTGAAACCTCTCTATTCCCGTTTTGTATTCCTCAGATCCGCATTTAAAGGCCACATGCGTTGATGTTGAGGTTTCATGGTTTGTGTTACTTTAAGCTTAAAAATGAGTCACCAGCTTCCTCATTCATCACTGTGCAAACAGAACACAAACAAAACAGGAACCCACTGCTCCATAGTGCTGCTCAGGGTTAAAAATGCCACAAGTCTAGTGTGACAACCGACCAGCTGGTGTCAGAGACAATTTCCATCTCATGTAAATACTGCTCACTTCTGAGCCATACTGAGTCAAACCAGTCTGTTATGTATAGAACGGGTATAAATATCAAAGAAAACAATTCTCCAGCTCTTCTAACATTAGTTTATACCACTTTTCTTACTGTTTTCCTATGACAGCAGTTAAGAAATGACTTTCCACCTGTTCGGAGAAGGTGCAAAGGTTATATCTTAACTTAGTTTTAAGTAACTTGTATGGTGCAACCCTTTTTCCTAAGTTATAGCGCGACTCAAAGTCTGTATGGAAGCCTTATTCTTTAAAGCAGTCGCTCGTTGGTGAATATAGTGGAGCATCTGGCAGCTGAGACAGATTTTCCACTCATTAAAGTGCATAGAAATGTTTAAGCCCCTGTTTACCATAAGCATATAGTTTTTTTCTTAGATATGTTTCCCTGTTTGTTGATTGACGCTCTTTCTCTCCACAGAACTATGAAATGTTTTCGGAGGCGGTGGAAGCAGATTCAGTGGAACAATTTCTGAAGCTGGCGTGAGAAGCGCGGAGTGTAATGCTCCATCTTAACCCCACACCTACCAAAACCCACCCACCCACCCACCCTGCGCCCTAACGGAGGCCCTTTATCCAGTCTCTCTCTCTGCACCACTGGCAGTGTCCACTCACTTTCAATTGCCATAAAGAAGAATGCCAAATATCTCGTATACAACTAATCAGAAGACACACATTCCCCCTACTGCACCATTAGACTCTAAATTTGTCTTAATTAGTTTTGTATTATGTTTTTTTTTCTGTTCTTTACTTTGATTTCTTTCAGACCTTTTTCCCCCGTCTGACAGACTAGTGTTATTAAGTGCTCCTGGTCCACTCCGAATCAATGGGGTGTCTAAATGTGCTGTAATTAGGTCGACTAATCTTGGCCGCGGCCACATGATCGCTTGAGATTAAACTAATCCACTGGATGACAACATTCAACCCAGAATCTTCCTGATCCGCGGCAGACAAAAACACACCATCATCACTCAGTCTTAACTACTTTGTCGTCTTTTTTCCTGTAGCCTTCAAGTTCCCATGTTGTACATGACTGCACACTCTCTGTACTTCACATGGATGCAAACGCACACGGACGTAGCAAGGACTACAGCGTCCTTAAAATTCAGTTAGTTAAGAATTATAGCAGCTAAAGGGCATCTTTTTTTTTGTCATTTTGGTCCATTGATCACCTCATACAATATATCACAAGAGGTTTGGTTCTGATCTGACCTGCTTTGGGAGGGAGATATTACCACCTGAAGTCTTTACAGAAGAAGTAACAAATTACCTTTAATAAAGCCACAATCTAATACTCGTGTGTGGCACATTAAAGGTGCACCCTGTGGTGTTTGTTTACATTCTCAACAGAAAGGCATTGTTTACATCCGTGTTTGCTAGCTAACACATTGCACATCTTCTCTGCGCGTAACATCCACCATCTGTCAGATCTGAATATGGATGTGCATCGCCTGTGTGCACCAACAAAACCAACAAAACCGGGACACACTCGTAAAAAACATTCCTCTGTAGCGCTACTACTGGTCAGAAACTCCACAGGGTACCTTTAATATTCCTGTGTCCACTGTAACGGTGTACATTTTCACAGTGTATAGTGTAGAGTTAGGTACGACCACCAATGGGCACCTTAGAAAGCAGTCATAAGTCATTGTACACTTCATTGGTGACCAGGGCCGTAGCTAGAACGCAGCACATGGAGGTCATGCCCCGTATTTTTCCTGGAAAGTTAGGTACCTGTGTGCAGAAACTTAAACATGGGGTGGTATTTCATAGGCTGATTTCAGTAAGCTATGGATTTAAATTTTCCTACACATGCAGTAAAAAGAAGAATTCAGTATTTCCCTGCTAAAACAAACATAACTGAACAGATAAAATAATAGTTAAATTGATAAATCCAAATATTGAGACAGTTTTACAAACTTTTTAGGGTTTCATTGGGGGAGTTGGACCTACCTAAGTATTTCTAAAAGTCCTAGCCACACCCCTGTTGTTGGCGTTTTAGTATCAAACCATGTTTCATTTCGGAACCAAACTCTCTAATTTTTTATGTTGTAATGGTCATCAATGGGCCAAACTTGTGGAAAAAGTCTGGCACACTTCTTTAAGAACAATCAGAAGATTTAGTAGTTAGCTGCTTAATTTTAGCATCCAGTGGAGCGGGATGACAACATTTCTTAATGTCACATTTGGTGCCAATATAAACCTGTAATGTGCTCTTTGCAGGTGGATATTCACTGTAGTATTAGCACTTTCCTGCCATCTTCTACGTTTTCCATAATCTGTATAACTTGAAAGCTTCGTTCCTGTATTGTTTGACTCACGAGGCAAATAAAGGACACCAGACATTTAGAAGGGAGCATTCCCTATAGACCGTAAAACGATTAGACTGGAAAGATGTGAATCTTCTAGCTTTTTCAACCACGTAGCTTTTCCCTCTTCCCTCCGTTTATTTTATGTTACAGTTTCACTGGTTGTCCTGGGCATGAAGATGCAGTAATGTGACTATGCACTGAAACCCTGCCTCGTTCTCACACTGATTAAGAAAAAGTCAAAGCTGGTGTGTTAAGATTGACCTGACTCAGTCTTAATAGCCTTTTGGGAACACTCACCACATGGGAAAAATGAAGGCTTCACTAATTTGTGCTTTTACGTGCATACATTCCGATATATGATCTCTGATCTGTTCACATATTGGGTTCACGTGTGTTTTCCTAAACTGGGAATAACATGGTTTCCCTCTCTCACTAGTAACATCTGTCAACACACCCTGCCCCCTTCAGGCTTTCAGAATTGTTACGGTTTGGGATCCCCAGTAATGAGAGCCTTCACACACAATGTTTGTGCACTGTTTTGTAAGTCGATGGTTGTAGATGTTTGCCTGTTATTGATGTATATTCACTATCAATCATATTTTAGACATTCCATGTCTCTCTGAGCTCCTGCTTTGCTTTTGGACCAATTCCCCTTGGCCAAAATAAAAGAAGAAAATAGGGAATAAAATGCTGTTGTCTTCCAAGAAGATTGTGAAAAGTGATTTATGGGTGAAAAAAATAAATAAAATGGAGTTGAATCTACCTGTCTAGGCATTTCTTTTTATATTCACCTGTGGGAATAATAATAAAAAAAGTATGACAATCAAATTGGGCATCTTCAAACTCTGACCCAGTGCAGAAATAACTTTGTTATGATGTGTCACTTATTCATAGTTCTCTAATGAGGAATTTTACAGGATAGTGTGGGGGCATCTGCTCACCAACAAGGTAATTTGTAACTTGCAAGTCAGTGGAATAGTGGCATGGATGACATCGTCCACACTCTTCACAGGGTCAATATATTTATAGCAATATTTCCTGTGAGCTACATATTTTCACCGAACCACTGTATGCAGACTTTATTATCAATTAGTTCCACATGTTGATGAAATATGACATCAAGTCTGTATCCAAACATGCCTATGATGTAGTATGTTGAGATGTTCAGTTGCAGTACCTCATGTGTTTGTTAGGTGGAGCTGATGCTGCGTATTATACTTCTACCTTTGAAAGAGAAGAAGACGATGAATTAAAGTAGTCAAGGTAACGAGAGGACGTAAGCAATGGATCTGTATTTCAAAATAAAAGCAAAAAAACAATCATGTTGATGTCACATATTAGAATATTATTATTACTTAGAGGATTTACAAGATCCCACAGTATGATTAAGTAGTATTTTCCTTTACACTGTTAACTGTTGTATGGTTGGTTGGAAAAAGTTATTATTATTATACATAAATATATCGATAGATAGATAGAGTGCATTATTGATCCCCTATCCCCAAGAGATATTACAACACAATCACACACAAATGATACATACAAAGCATAAGGTACATATATATATATATAGTATATGTTGTGTAATGCACATTTATTTATATAGCACCTTTTCAAAACAAAAGCGTTTACAGAGAGAGCTTTACAGAGCAGCGGACCCAAAACAAGGCCACACAAGTTAAGAGCAAGAAGTAGAAACGTAAAACAAACAGATTCAATGCCACAGAGCCAGACAGTTATAAAAAACAGCTGTTCATTGAAAAAAGCTGGAAGAGTAAAGGGATAAATAGATGACAAAATAAATGATAAAAAACATTAAATAAAAGATTCAGAAATGAAAGGATAAAAAAAGACTATTTGCAGTATGTGTATGATGCTGATGCAGCTTCACTTCACCAAACTAACCTGAATTATCATCACTCGTGTTGGGCTTTTATTTTGAAAATGGCGAACCGGAAGCGTCGCTGTTGATTTAGTGTTGCAAAACATTGGTCCGAAGAAGGAAGCAGCTGTGAAACTTGGCCGGTTATCGCTAAGGTAACGTGAATTAACGTGATATAAATGAAAGACTTTGACGTGAAAGAGGACAGAGAGAAGGAGCTGACGTGTGCACGCGCTGTGATTACCTGTCCGCTCAGCTGTGTGACTGTCACGAGAGGCTAATTCACAGGTTAGGCAGCTAAGCGAAGCTAGCGAAGTGTTTTGGGACGATAATATATGTTAACATAATGTTTTATTATTGATTTTAAAATGAGAGAAATGCAAGTCAAAGGCCAGCGGGTCTGCTGTTTTGTCACACGCCTCGTGTTCGTCACGTTTGACCAGGTGTAAGTCACGTTTTGAGCCTGTGTTTATGTTAGCTGTGACTGCAGCAGGTGTTGCAAAGGTAACGTTACATTAAATATGAAACACCAGTTTATTATTTAACTATTTAAGAGTCACTGGGGTTTTAATTTAATACTTTTTTTCCATTCAAAGGTGAGGAGCTCAATACAAGCTGGTCAAATTATAAATAACTTAGACAAATATATGACAATAATATTGACAATATGGGCTCAAAACACTTCATAATTAATTTTATACGTGTATTATTTTGTTATTTTGCATGTTTTTGTTAAAGCAAGAGTGCAACCAACGTAGAAATTTAATTTTATCACTGTTGTGGAGAAATTTCTGAAGTCAAAGGTCAATGTCTTATGCTGTATTATTTATTGATGCTTGGCCAAGGAGAATTAGAGACACTCTCAAAGTTCATCAGAAGTGCCTCAGTCGGTTTCACATTCTGACGAACTCGTGCTGGTGGATAAACTTTAAACCCCAGGATAACACCACAAACACTACACGCCCAGAATAAGTCAAAGTTTTTACTCATGCAGGTGTTATTGTCAGCATATTCTAGTCTAGAGACACAGATGTCTGTTTACACAGATTGGAACGTCAACGGCAAGTTATCTATTATGTCTAAGAAGGCAGCAATGGGTCTCTTCGATCCTGGCCACCACAGTGTTGAGATAGACTGGCACCTCAACCAAAGCCAAACAACTAATACTGCCGAGGACCTCAAGACCCACACGTGTAACCTAAGAATAGAAAATTCCATAACAAAGACTACTTTGATTATATTTGCACTTTTATATTTTATTCGCATTTTTTTTTCATTTATTAAAATGTATTCTTCCTCCCCAATGCAATAGAGGTGAATGAAATTTCATTTGAATTGCATTAAGCAAATCAACAGCATCGTCTCTGTCCTGCTTCCTGTTTTCATTGTACTTTTTTTTGCTAATTAAGCTGTGTTGTTTGTTAACCGATGAAACAGAAAGTGTGAATATGATCGGCTCTTCTAAATGTTATTGTTTCTCTGTCTTGTAAAGCCACATGTGAAGATGAGCGTCCCAGATTACATGCAGTGTGCCGAGGACCACCAGACGGTCCTGGTGGTGATCCAGCCGGTCGGCATCGTACCCGAGGACCAGTTTTTCAAGATCTACAAACGAATCGCCAGCGTGAGCCAGGTGAGCATCAGGGATTCACAGCGTCTCCTCTACATCCGCTACCGTCACCACTACCTGCCTGAAAACAACGAGTGGGGAGACTTCCAGACGCACCGCAAGGTGGTGGGCCTCATCTCCATCACCACCTGCAACGCAGCCAAGGAGTGGCCCCAGACCGCTGAGCGCTTCCACGGCCAGAAGGAGGTGTACAGCTCCACGCTGTACGACTCGCGGTTGCTGGTGTTCGGGCTGCAGGGAGATATCGCGGAGCAGCAGAGGACGGACGTGGCCTTCTACCCCAGCTTTGAAGACTGCTCGGATGTGGAGAAGAGAGTGGAGGACTTTGTGGAGTCGATATTTATCGTTCTGGAGTCCAAGCGGCTTGATCGGGCCACAGACAAGTCAGGCGACAAGATACCACTGCTCTGTGTGCCCTTTGAGAAGAAGGACTTTGTGGGTTTGGACACAGACAGCAGGTGAGTTTTCCTGTACGCAGTGCCAGAGCCAAGCACGTAAGCATTTAGAGGCTGGTTAAGAAGTGCTTGAATGTTCATTGCTGTCAGTAAATGTGATATTTGTTACTGTGTCCAGTTGCTTGTTACATGTCTGCCTTTGCCTGCTGAGAAGTTCTCCTCTCAAAAATCTGTCTTTTGATTTTTGCTGCTGGTCATTTTCGTTCGTTTACCTTCGGTTTATTTGTCTTTCTTCTTTGTCTTCTTCCATACTGTCCTGTGAGTTTATTGTTGGGTGTGAAAAGGTGAGATGTTAGACTCATTAAGTTTGGTTAACCCATACCGATCCCATCAGCTTTAGCCCTGCCCTCTCTCCTTGAAAAAAAAAAGACCCAAGACCTCTGTGCTGTTGTGCATTTTGCTCATGACTTCAAGCCAAACTCATCGCTCCTCCACAGGTTTCAGTTTGGACACAAACGGCTCTGAAAAATCTCGTAGTTGCTGGTATTAATTTAGCAAAATAGTCTAGCTTACTGTCTGAACGCATCGAGGCTCGTCACAGCCAATCATATCATTAGTAATATTGTTTCAGTGGCGTAGATGAGGCCTGACGTGCAGCACTACATTACAGTTTATTGCACCAGTGTAACTCAAATGTTACATCAGCAGTGCTTACAGAGGCCCAGTGACTGCCTATACTGATTTTCATTCATGCACTGTTTGTGTGGTTGATTCATTCAGAGGGAAGTTAAAGGACCATACCCGTGTTTTTCTATTCATATACTGTATATGTCCTCCAGCAGACTGGCAACCAACTGGTCTGTCTCTCTGTCTCTCTCTCTGCCTCCGTCCTTCTCCATTCATTCATCTCGTTTTGTATTCTGCGGTGGTGCCTCAACATATGAAATCTCAGCTGAAACACCAAGTTCACGTTTCCTTTTCCACAACGTCGATGCTTCCTTGTTATTTGTTCTCCCTTGTCACATTTTCCATCAGCTTTTTCTTTTTGCATGTGATGTTTTTCAGCAACTTATTCGTCCAGGAGATCCTAAACACAGTCTGTGCTTCACCTGCAGTACTGTTTAAAAACTAATATATACTAATAATAAAATAAACAAAGTTGATAAAGTTAAATATCAGAAGCATGGAGTCATTATCATTCATCAGTCAGTATTATGTTTGTGCTGTGAGGGAGAGAGTTGTAAATTTTAAAGCACTTTTGTAATTTGGCGCTAATAAAAGAGAAATATGAATCACCTCTTAACGAAAAGCTCCAATTATGACCTACTGACTTTCTTTGACATGTTGTTAATCATTTCTAATGGAAAACCTCTTTCTTTTGTATGTATATTAGATTGTATGCTCTCCAGTGGATGCATCTGACCCTTTTTGAATTTTCTGCTAAACTGCTGCGCGCTGACTAAAAGACTCTGTAGGTTACATTAGCAGTTAATTGGAATTAATTAATTGCAAGAGTACCGATTGAACGCTGTCTCTTATTTCCCCGTAATTGGCACCAATTTACATTCTTTCCAGGAAACCTCTCGGGAATTATCGGGGAATTACGGAGTTGTTAAATAAAGTGTTACCTTTAAGATTTTAACTACACCTGCATTGTTTTTGTGAGTGTTATGTGTCGGGTTTTCACTAAATACTTTTTAAATGACACCAAAAAACACTCAAAACAAAACACTGGTATGGTCCTCTAAAAGGAGGAGCTGATGGTTTGGACCCATTGAACACAGTATGGCACAGTACATGCTGCTCAGGTTTGTCCCAGCTTCAGGAGAACATTTGGACTGGGAAGGTGCAGTTTAGGATTTTGTTTGTTTGGCTGGAGAAGCTGGAGTGACACACTGGCCACATGGATTTTCCACGAGAAACACACATTACCTTCCAGCTTGGCATAGCGCTGCGGCTACATGAATTTGATAATGGCATCCATATCCAAAGATCCAGTTCATTTGCCGTGGTTAATCTTTCATGACTCCCCCAAGAGCACCTTTTCATTTTAGTTTTACTCAGCCAGAACCATTTCATTGTCGTTCAGACGACGCCTGATGAGCATTAGATTGACTTTTTAATCCTCCAGATATGTGATATGGATTATGTTTATACAGATGATCTGTCTTTCTACAGCCGAGAAAACTTTGTGGTCACTCCATTTCACCTCGAGTTTCTTGATCACCCGCTGATCCATGTTCCTGTCTTCACATGACCTTTCTAGTCTAGAGTCCTCAAATATCTCACTCATAATTTTCCAGTTGAATTCCCCTTGTATCCCGGTGAAGCTGCTCCTTCCTGAGTCCCTGTGTTGTTGTGTAAGAGCACAGGATGTTACTGTAGGTCGCCCTATACTCTGTCCTTGTTTAAGTGCTCTCCTTTTGCTTGTGCTTTCCCACCCCGTACACCCCACCCCCTGTGTAGCTGACTGATAAGATTCACTTGAGCCTCCTCTCCTGGCACCCCGCTGACATAAGAAATGACAAAAGCAGAAAGTCAGAGCTGTTTTTAAAGAAAGAGAGAAACTCTTTGAATCCCAAACAAGAATCAATTTATATAAGAATCAATATATATATATAATTTTTTAATTGAAAAACTTGAGCCACTTTATTCTCCCCGCTGTGGTCTGAAAAAAGTTTGTCTTCCCTTTCCTGCTGCTGTCTCCCAGGCATTATAAGAAGCGTTGCCAGGGACGGATGAGGAAACATGTTGGGGACTTGTGTCTCCAGGCGGGCATGCTGCAGGACGCCCTGGTCCACTACCACATGGCGGTGGAGCTGCTCAGGGGGGTAAATGACTTCCTCTGGCTGGGTGGTAAGACTAGAATCTGCTTATTTTTCACTGTCAGTGTTAGTTTTTGTCTACATGAAATCTATCAGCTCTCAGAGTCTGAGCCATACCGGATCAACAACAAAAAAATCTAACAATCTATGTAAGGATGGCTCTGTTTCTAAATGACCTCAAACATATTTGTATTTCTTGCTATTTATCGGTTGACATATACAGTGCTGTATATCTGTGATAAGCTAATAATAACAAATAATATTGGTCTTTTCGGGTACATTGGTCAGACTCTCGTATAAACTAAGTATCTTGGACTTTTTGTTCTATGCAGTTCACAAAAAGTTGATGGAGTGAAAACATCCGTAGAACTTAAACTTACTTTCCGTCACAGACTCTTGCAAGAGATAAATCATTTGTCTTTTTTAAAATAATTTTTTTGCTCCGTAGCTGCGTTGGAGGGTTTGTGTTCAGCCTCTGTCATATTCCACTACCCTGGAGGCACAGCGGGGAAGACCGCGGGACGCAAGCCGAGCATCTCCCAGCCGGCGGACGCAGGCAAACGCCACAGACCAGGTGAGCGCATCGCTCTGTAACCTCGGACTGATTAGAAACAGTGGTCAGGATGTGATAATGGCTGAAGGCTGTTGTCTGCGAGTGAGCTGTGATTGAGTGAGAATGTCACTGCTGACCGGCAACTCAAACCTCGCTAAGCTTTGCTCAGCTCAGCTGCTTTCCTTTGTGTGCAGGGAACAAGACATTAGCTTCCTAAAACGCTGAAGCTTCTCTTATTTACCCCGATGGATTTAATTCAAACTTGCCACTATGTAATCTCACTCTGTTATTAACATGCTATATTAACACGGTGTGACATTAACACTGCCTTGTGTATAACAACACTTAATGATGAATTTAAAATCAGGTTTTAACCGTTTTTATTGTTGCTGCACACAGTAAGTACAAATATACATACTTTAACAGTACAACCAGTGGGTAACCAGTGGTAAGAGGAGATATAACAGTGATTCAGTTCAATTCAATTTTTATTTATATAGCGCTAAATCATAACAACAGTTATTTGATGACACTATATAGAGCAGTAATATACCGTACTCCTAATAAAAATTGTTTACAGAGACTCAACAATTCCCAACATGAGCAAGCGCTTGGCGATGGTGGCAAGGAAGAACCTTGAGCAGAAACCTAGCTCATTGGGTGGGCAGCCATCTGCCACGATCGGCTGAGTTAAAGAGATCTGCACAAATTAAACAGAAACCAGTATACAGAATGAATGCTACAAGCGAATGCAGCTATGATATGCAGGTGTAGACAGAACCGATACATTCTGTGTACAGACAATGTAACATATATTGCATGAACAGCAAGCAGGTGGGTAACATGTAAAGTGTAAAAGAAGATAATGTAGAGTTGACTCTAAAAAGTGAGCAGTGAGCCCTAGTGGTGTTACTGCAATAAAAAGCAAGCATATATTTCTATATCAGACACCTTAATCAGCTTATGTTTGATATTTTTTATTTGATAAATGATTTAAATTACTTTCTTTGGTCAGGTAACAAATATCAGAAGTAACAAATCAATCATGAAACAAATTCTTCAGCAGTAAAGTTCATAAATTTGACCCCATGGTACAAATGTTAAAGGTGCCCTGTGGAGTTACGTTATAAACAAACAAACGTGATGTTTGCAGTACGTCCAGTATTAAAAAGAACCTCATAAAACATTTCCAAAACTGATTTTTAAAACTTTCAACCCTGCGTTGTTTGCGTCTATGTTTACCGTCTCGCGCTTTTGTCGCCTTTGTCGGCCCATTGCTGCGGATCTTGGAGCGTTACCGCCACCTGTCAATCAAGTGGAATAGCCTGGAGCCATTGGCTCCACTCTGCCTGCATGTGCGTCCTCGCCAAGCGGCAGCCTCCGTAGCTGTGACATGAAGCCAACGTGGGAGTGCCAAAACTGCAGTTGACTTGAGGCAGGCTACAGAACGAGTCAATCTCCATTAGCGCCCATCTTAAAATGTCCAACTTCACAGCAGAAATAAACATGTTTACAGCCTGGTGCAAAAAACCAAAACAAAACAAGCTGTAAACATGCTCTCTATTGCTAATTCCCTGGTTCATGACAACTGTACCAATTGTCTGAGCACCAAGGCATCATTTATCCTACCTTAGGTCCGCCGATGAGCCGTGTCTTTGCCGACTTTTAGCGGCCAGCGGCACAGAAACTCCTCCATAGCGCTGCTAGAAGGGCAAAAACTTCACAGGATGCCTTTAACTTTGTTTTGCATGCCAAAAGTTTATCATGGCTCGTGATGAGCATAGTTGACAGGAGAGCAGCAGCAGCAGCAGCAGCAGGTTGTTGGGACTAACACTGCTAACATTGCGCCTTGCGTCATGGAGTGAATCTGCATTCTTTCTCTTTGTCTGTAGGGGCTCAGGAGGTTCTCATTGACCCAGGTATGGTATGTCTAACTAACCTAGCTCTTTTAGTCACCAGTCTGCCTGTTCGCTTCCGGCCACATTCGCCCTCACCCTGTGTTTAATGTCATTTTTTTTTTGTCCTACATGATTCCTGTGGTTTTATTTTATCGTAATTGATATCGATGTTCTTTTCCCCCTGTGGCAGGTAGTCCTGTGTTGGTTTACCATCACCTTTTGTTTATTTTCTAATGTACCTGCTCTTTCTCACAGCCACACTTTTTGGTGATCAGTAATATGCCAATTGAAGACCCCTCTTAGTTTCTTCTATTCCTCATTTATAGTTCACATCTTACTCTTACTAATCACACAAAAAATATCTTAATTTCAAAGAATATTTTTCTCGATTATTTAGTTTTTGAACAGAAGTTTACATGTCGAAGCACCAGCGGGTGGCAGTCCATGACCATTGGTGCTTACTTTGATTTCCCGCTTGTTGAATGCTCACTGTTGCTTAACCTCTCGCTTTCATCACGCCAAGTAAACACCTCGCACATTATGTTGATGAATTATATTCTGTAACTTGATTGTCCCAAAAATTTTACTTTAAGTGTTTTCTCTTTATCGTGTTGCGTGTGCAAATTGGCCTAAGATGTAGTGCAATGCAGCATCTCATTATTCACACGTTTGTCATAGTGACAGCACCACAGTGTTGCTATGGACACAGCCCCGTTGCTAGGCGATGCACTCTGAATTGGTATTTGTATTCTAATCAGATTTGGTCCAGAGATGCACCTTGCAATTGCTTCTGAAACATTTCAGGTGCAAGTTTACCTCTGCCTGGGCCGTTAGCCGCACACATCATTCTGATCACATGTTGGGGACTTAAGAGGCCTCAAAATATATCACTGTCACTGAGGAGTGGTGTAAGGGAGAGCAGGGCATGCTGGTGAGGATTTAGATTTAGTTTTAAACGGGATGATCCGAACTAGTTTCACATAGTTTCATTCAGCATTATCTGTTCAGATACGTTAAGAATCCTGCTATGTGAACAACATTTTGAACACTGTCTCATTTGTTGTATATAAATATGCATGTGGCGGTGGTAGCCTGGACAGAGTAAGTGGTGGATTTAAGTTTCCCCTCCCTTCTGTTTTCACTCCTGTCGTTTTCATTTCCTTTTTATGATGGAACAGACTGATGGACGCTCATCCAGGAGTCTCCCCTCAACTAATCACATGCCGTCATTTTTTTGAGTGTAGGTGCCCTCACGGCCAACGGCATTAGCGCAGACACCAGCACCGAGATTGGACGAGCGAAGAACTGCCTGAGTCCCGAGGACATTATCGATAAATACAAAGAAGCCATCTCCTACTACGGAAAGGTACTGACCACAAACTACAGAACTCTTTCATCAGCAGTGCCATAGCTGTCGAATTAAAAATGCTAAAGTAAAATATATTCTGTCTGAATCTAGTGCTTTTTAAACTAGATTATTATAACATAAAATCATCAACATAATAGATTTATTTTTTAATTAGATTTTCAAAACAACATTCAGTCCATGAGACAATAAAATAAAATGTGTTGTGTGAAATATCAGACAAAATGTCTCAATGAAATTCAGTTTG
Organism: Larimichthys crocea; assembly: GCF_000972845.2. Classification (NCBI taxonomy): domain Eukaryota; kingdom Metazoa; phylum Chordata; class Actinopteri; family Sciaenidae; genus Larimichthys; species Larimichthys crocea. The sequence goes on along the minus strand of NC_040023.1, from coordinate 4,352,119 downwards.
AATAAGGGTTTCAACTGACAACCAGAAAGTTGATCAGCTGTATAAAAACAAACTGCAGCATCTATCTAATGAAGCTCTAATGAAAGGCTCAGTGCATCACTTAGGAAATGAGTCGGGGTAAGTTTAACTAATTTCACGACTGTGTAAATAAAAGTAAATGTACTGTATATAGAATTAAAATAAACCTGGACACCAGGTATCACAAGAGATAAAAATTAAAAGGTCTTAAAAGGTAAATCTAGTGATGTTTTATATATTGAATATATTATATTAATTATATATTGAATTTGGATGATGTGTTGTGACATTGGATTGTTGCTGCAGGAGGCTGTTCAGTGCTGTTTTGTTGAGTTTCAGTCAGCACCATGAGACCTGCAGCAACCTAAAAGAGTCACTTTTAATTGGTTAATCCATCCATTTTATGCCACTTATCAAGGTCCAGGTCCTGTTAATTAAATTAATTATGTCATTAGAAATAACTATTATATACTACAGGAGAGTACCGAAGAAACGTTATATAAGATAAGTCATTCTAGGCCTTATCCCAGAGTCCCTGCTGGTTTTCCGTCACACTTTCATATTTGGCTGTGAAACATTAAATTGCGTGACAGTAGCTCTCTCTAATATAAGTAGCGTTTTCTCTCTTTACATATGAAAAAGACGCCGTCGTGTCTGATCATCCAGAGCTTTGAACTCACTTCAATAGCCTTGACTTGTGTGAGGCAGTAATGATCGCCCTCCAGCCTTTAGATTAATGGTCACTCTGTACATGACAGTGTTTTCCTTCAGGTCGCTTTGATACGGCGTTTACACGCAGCCACACGTCTGAGCGGTAATACTCATCCAACTCACCAGGGGGCAATATTTGATTTGGTTTGATGGCGTTTGAAGGCAGTGACAGCACTGTGTTTGAGTAGTATCAGACCAGTAACTGCTGACAGCATCGGTTTATTTCTGAATGCTACACGGGGACAAGACATTCTCTAAGAATAGAACCACGTTAGACTGTGTTAACCTAAGTAACTATTGGACAGACAAAACAATATATATATATTATCTGTCTGTTCTTGGCATGTATTATTTCTACTCTCCTTTGACCACTGTACAAAGTCACATAGAATAGTATCAACGTATCCTTAATGCTTAAGGAAAGCTGAATAGGTTCATTATGCTTCCATACTATTCAGAAGCAACCCTGTGCTTTATCTTCATTATTATAATTGCCTTTTTGCGCTGACCTCCTTCAGCCCTTTTACCTGTAACTAGTTCATTCAGAATTAAATTTACGTCTCAACACGTAGCCATTCAGATATTAATTGAATTTTAATAAGGAGACAATGAGGGTGGAAGTGGAGAGAAGTTGAGGGACAGCGAGATAAAAAATGCACAGACTGGTGCGCGGCGTGCAGTCTCAGCAGAAGAAGCACAGGTTTTTCTCCAGCACGAAACGGAGCAGTGTCTGGAAAATCCCTGAGAAACGAGCAACGGGGGGAGCCCGGTTATCACGCTCTGCCCGCCACCCCACGTCTGCGGTGACTGATGAGGGTTCTCGTATGTTAATGAAAAAACATTCCCTCTGATTATGAGGTGAGCCACAGAAATAGAGGCGACCCTCGTGTCGGCTATTAATTTTTCATTAACGCAGAGCCTCTTTATCTCTCTTAGTATAAGAACGCGGGAGTGATCGAGCTGGAGGCCTGTGTGAAAGCGGTCAGGGTGCTGGCCATTCAGAAGAGGGCCAGGGAGGCCTCCGAGTTCCTGCAGAACGCTGTTTACATCAACCTGGGACAGGTACGCTATCTGACTGTGAAAGAAATACTCCTTTAACTGCACAGGATGATTAATATGACCTCTTACAGTATGATGTACAGTTGACTAAGGGTGTCAGGCAGGATTTCTTACTGTCAAACACAACTCCACCATGCCTTATTCCAAATTCTGAAATTCTATTCAGCGATTCGTCCTCTTTTTCTCAGTTTTTAAATCTTAATACACTTAAAATTATGATATTAGAATTAGTGCATGAAGGCCTGATGTCAGTTATTGACACCATTTGTGTTAGGTTGTACTGTGATTGGCTTCCGAACTAGCTGTGATGCCATTTAGTAACCTCAACTCAACTCAAACTTTATTTATAAAGCAGCACATTGAGGTTGACCAAAGTGCTGTACTGGTGCGTTTTTAGGGAGGATTTATAAACCTCAAATGATCCAGCAGATTGGATGTGCCAGGGCATTTTATTCCAGAGCCTAGGGGCTGCTGCCACAAAGGCTCGGTCACCTTTTGGTTTTTAGTTTTAATTTAGGGGGGAAACAAGCAGCAGCTGGCTAGAGGATCTCAGTGTTCTGGCGGTGGTGTGGATATGAAGAAGCTCGGTTAGATACTGGGGGGCTAAGCCGTTACGAGCTTTAAAAACAAACAATAAAATTTTAAAATCTATTCTATAAGCAACTGGTAACCAGTAGTAGTGACGCCAGGACAGGGGATATGTGGTCACGCTCGTGTTTGCCGGTAAGGAGACGGGCAGCAGCGTTCTGTCTCACCTGCTAAACTGAGATTTAAGGTGAGCACAGGGGAAACTTTCCCCCTTCGGCAGATGAGTGTGAAAACAAAATCTGCATATGCACATGAAGCTTTTTTGTCCACAGGCCAAATGGCAAGTAGATTAGAATTAGTACAATTTTACTATTCCCTCAATAGATTGTTTATTTGGCTTGTGTGTGAAGCAAATCTACCAACCTCTTGCATATTTGATCAGCATTTGGCTGGTGGATGGTGCTACTTTTCTGCTCTGGTGACGCTCGATCATCAAGTGTGACAAGTAAGAACAAGCAAAACACAACAACTTAACAGAGCGAGACTTTAATGTTGTCTCCATAACTGCAGCTCTCAGAGGAGGAGAAGATCCAGCGCTACAGCATCCTGTCCGAGCTCTACGAACTGATCGGCTTCCATAGAAAGTCTGCGTTCTTCAAGCGTGTTGCAGCCATGCAGTGTGTGGCTCCCACCATCCCGGAGCCAGGCTGGAGGGCCTGCTACAAGCTCCTGCTGGAGACGTTGCCTGGATACAGCCTGTCACTTGATCCCAAGGACTTCAGCAAAGGTAAACTTGGACTCTTGGAGGTAGTAGATGTTTTGGATTAAGTGATTCATATTTAAAATACATCACAGAGCGTTGTAAACAAGAAAAATAAAGGTTTTATATCAGAAAGTTAAATTAAAATGAAGCAGTGCAGAGTCTACGGCTTCCCGCTGTCCTGGCTCAGTTTAAAGAGGTCGAAACACTTGTAGTATATAGAACGACTTTATTGTTAGATCAACACGTTTCGCCTTGTGACCTTCACAGGGTCATCGGAAGAAAGTACGCTTTGAATTATTTAGGCTGCTGCTGGAGGAATACTTCACACTAAAGCTGATATTCAAGCTGGAAAGAGATGAAGGAGTGATGTTTTATGAATATGCAGTCCATCACTTCTGTATTAGACCTGCTGTATATAAGCATGTGGCAAACACCGAACTGTATGCACCATAAATAAAGAGAAGAGACGAAGATACAGAACCTGGAAACGTAGCATCAGCAAAGTTTCAACCAAAAGAGATAAGTTTAATATTGTTGACTAATATTTTTGCTCTAAATATGAAGTGAGGTTCTTTTATTCTTTTTATATCTGTGGCAGTGAAGAAACAAGTGAAACTATCCAGAATTTCACAAATCAAAAATAAATGGGCTGTCATTTTGTATAGAGGAAATGCATCTCTATTGATTAATGGTGTGGCCAAACATTACTAAAATTTAGATTTTTCCACTGGGGTTAATGTTTTATCCTGGGAAAACTCTACCTGCTTCCCAGAGTAGGTTACAGTAAGACAGCAGAGATGGCGCTGCATAAAGGAGCTCTGTGTCTAAACCTTCGAGCAAACAGCCATGTAACGTCCAGTGCCCCAGGCGACATTTAGTCCACACACCTAAGCACTTTGCATTAAAGGAGTCCACCAGAGAGGTATTCAGGAGTCAGTCAAGCTGAGGCGACTGTCAAAATTAGATTGATTTATTTAAAAGGGTGACAAGTTAAATAGTGCTGATTTTATGAAAGGAGTAAATCTCTCCGAGTAAACTATTTTTCAAATGATGAAAGTCGTACACACTTGCAGGATCCGTAATACGTGAGTGTCACCAGCGTATAGCTATATTTAATAGATAGAGGGAATGAATAGCATCGCTTCATTTCACCTGCAGCTCTGCTGTCTTTTCAAGAGCGCTCCTTCAGGGTGTTCTACATTCAAGCCACCACTTTGCTCAAAAAGAGGCACAGTTGAGACCTGACCCGGGCTTTTGTACGCGCTTTGGTAAGGACCTCATGATAAGCCTCTCGGTTCTACAGACTGTTGACCCATGCTCATTGCAGCCACTCAACGGCGAGCGCTGGCAACACAAAAGACAGAGTTCACAGTGAACAGAAAAGCTCAGGGACGTCCATATTTTCTCTTATGTTCGTTATTCAAGGAACACTGTGAGAGGATTTTTTTTTTAATCTCTGGCCTAGTTGTCTTTAAGAAACTGTGTATAGAAACAAGCTGCAGTTTGTTTGAGAGAAAATGTTTGTGTGAAAGGTTGTTTTAGACGTAATTAACATACTTTACACCATTAGCACGTACCATGAGCCTTGATAACTAACTATCCGTCTGTCTTTACTGCCAGGATTTATTTCCTCTTCATAACTGAAAACTAAACAAATGTCAAATACAATAACCACATAATCATAAGTTTTTGACATTTATCTCTCCGTCTGTCTCACAACATTTCTTTTTCTCAATTTTAAAATCTTAAACCACAAAATGTTACTTTTCACCAAACTCGTTCAACTTTAGGGATACACTTTGGAGTTTCCATTGTCATTTCACACTCAGTTGTTAACGGTAGAGTGACTCGTGTGTTTCCAAAGGTTAATTGTCATCTCTCCACATTTGTATCTCTGATTCAACGTACAGTACATTTTACTGTATACTATATATTTATATGTGTTTGACAACAATATGGACAGGTAGAACTTTTTGGGAAAGAGTAAGATCATTTTTATTTGACCAGAAATGGTTAAATATGGCTGTGTTCATAGCCACTAGACTTTATTGATTAAAAACCTTTTACCGTGTACCTTAACCTTACCTTGACTCTGCCTTGTAACACCGTGAAACTCAATTCATACTTGACAGAAACAAAATAAAACTCACTGAAACCTTCTTAGTTAATATTACCAAAGTTTCACCAATCATCCGATGCTGGGTTTGTCGCAATAAAACCCTCAATTTACAGAGTTCAATTTGAAAATATTCCATCTATGCAGCTGTTTTTTTTCTCACACTTGTTTGTGTGTATGATGCCACTGAATGAAACTGTCTCACTAGGCAGAGGCTGACCTTTTAAATTAGCAAAATACAATGACATAAATTGCCCGAAATAATCAAAGGATTTGGACTCAGCCAAACAGATTATTCCTGATTTACATGTGCAATTTACCGTGTATCATTTGGAAATAGAAGCTACAAAATCCTGAGATGAATCTCACGGTCATTGCTCAAAACAAATACCCTCTATTGGTGATTTAATGTTGGATTCCTCAGTTGCAGGATTATGGCAAACTTGAAGGTTTGATTGATTTCCCCCACATTTTGACTTTTGAAAGTCATTTATCTCGTGGGCTGTTGATTGCGTGTCATCTTCCAATATAAAGTTCTCTACTACACTTGTGAAGCTATAAACAAAGTCCTCCTCGGCATATTGACATGAAAAATCTAGTTAGATTACTATTGTCCGTGTACATCACAGCATTAATTAAACACTTTCTTGCTCGTCATTTCTTCTGGCAGCTGTCAGATCTAAAAGTAGAAATCTTTTTTGGGATACAGTGAAGACAGTTAATCATCCTTAAAAAGCAAATGATTAGGGAAAGATGAATACAGGTCCAGTGATATTATATAACACCAAGTTATTTCTTGTAACACATGTGGCAAATACAATAGGTGTCAGACAAACTTGGAACAGGAAACTTTCTCCTGGAGAAATCTGTGAATTAATTTATAGTTGACTATTTGATGATTAAAAATCTAAGGCGAGACAGCAATATTTTTCCAATACTTTTTTCCAAATGAACAGATTTAAGTCAATATTCCAGACTTTGGACACTTCCTGTCATTTGTTATCCAATATAATAGTCTTGTACAAATATACACACAAGTGGATAAATAGGGAAGGCAGTATTCAGTGGAACTTGTGAGCTTGAATAACACCTAAAGCTACTGTCACATAATGACTCCATACGCCACTGCAGCTGCAACATCCTGCACTCATGGGAAAGAACTAAATGACAGCGGTGTGTCATTTGGTAGAAGGGATCAGGTGTGAGTTTATCAAGCAATAAGAGAGAGGCAAGTTCAAGTGAGAAAGAAAATGGGGATCAATGGTGCATCCCAATAAGTCTGCTGCGACCTGAGATACAGTGGAACAAATTGCTTTTTAAGTGGCTCGCAAGCCCTTTTTCACTGCTCCCCTCTAAAAATATAAATGTCGTTTTCTGTCTTCTTTCTAGCTCTTATATCGACTCAGAGTTTCTTTCTTGTAATTTTTTTTAATCATGTTTATTATCAAAGAGTATAATGGTGGCATGTGGCGTGTCATCGCCCACAGTCTAAACATTTTTTTGAGAGGAGGTCTGAAAGGTACGGTACCTTTGAATTAGGTTTTGCACAATAGTGCGCCTGCTCGGCCGTGGAACCACGCTCATTATCTTGCTGGTGTGTTAAATACATTGCCAGACACCTCCAGTTCAAGTCTGAAAATACCACAAATGAAGTCATTTTTCGTGTTCGAGAAAAAGAGCGACATTCTCAGAAAATCCAAAGTGTCCCTTGGATTACTGTTCTCCAGATAAGCGCTGGTTTTTGGCAGACAGGTGGAAGTCAGCTATTTTTAGACTGCTTAGTGGGTGCAGTTTCACGACAGAAAAAATAGCTTCTGAAGGAATTGCATTTACAGTTTGTTCAGATGGCAGAAGAAGTCAGGGTGAATAATAACCGTGGCAGAAAAATGCTGATAACTGAAAAGCATCAGGGGCATGATTTGACGTTATTGAAAGTGCTATTTAAGCTGTGGAAACATCAGAGTGTTTACCAAATATCCTCCCTCCCTCTCTCTGGCCCCCGCGGCCTCCCCAGCACATCTTTCCTCTAGTTTTCTTTCCCACTTAGTGAGTCAACAGTCGACAGCTGGGAGTGGAGCAGGGGATCTCGTAGGGGGCTGAGGGTCTTATGTAACAGTTGGTGTCAGGCTAGAATGCTATTAAGATGTCTTGTGGAGCTCTGCAGAGCAAACAACGCCGGCTAAGTTAGCACCAAGCTGGAGCACAAGTGATTGTCTGCAACGGGGATACCAAGAAATGGCTCCAATAAAAAGTCTTGAGTTTCATTTAATCACGTGTGGCCCTTTTTTGGTGCGTGAAGCACACAAATACAGACTTATGAAGGTTTGTCACACTTTTGTTGCAACGCCTCAAGCATTAAAGTTAGTCACTGAATACATTAGAGAGCAATTATTAGTGTTTTTTTTTTCTGTAGGTGTGCCTTGTTAACTGTTGCTATTATTATCACAGCATACTGAGAATATTTTTCTAGTATTAGTATGTTAAGTGAATTGATCTATTTTCTGTTATTATTAACAGATTTGTTTGTTTTTAGATTCATGTTCTGTAGCAGGAGTGAAACAGTAAAAAAATGATTTATTATTCACAGTGAAAAGTGGGCAAATTATGATTTATGATTAGATTTTTTTTGTGCCCATTTTAACTCAGTAAAGCAAAACAAAGCTGTTGTTGGAAGTAAGATGATGAACTTCATGAGCCAGTTCAAAACAGAAATCCTGTAAGTCATGTCAGATATTGGTATGTTATGAAACAATTACAGGATTTCTTCCTGCTATTGCCTGTATCTTAATTAAAATAGTTTAAAAAGTCAATCAAAATTCTAAAGTAACGACAACTAATTGCTCATTTTGCTTGACCAACCTAAAAAATATGTTGTGTATTATCATATAGGACAGTGAAAAGAAGCAGGAGCGAAGCAGTGTTTGGCATTTTTGCTTGAAAATGACAAACGGTGACAACAAGCAAGTCACAATAGCTGCTAATTTCTTCGCTGTTGTCCATCAATGAATTGACGGATCATTTCATGTTCAATAGGTACCAACAATATGATTTCATGACCTTGACATCATTAAATACAAAATGACGTTTACTGATGAATTGATGCATCAGTACTAATCTGATATGGCAGCTGTGTAACATTAGATGTCAGCGATGAGCCTCGTAAACGTGAATGTCTCTCCATCGTCTCTCTCCTTCTCTCTCAGGTACCCACCGAGGCTGGGCTGCTGTTCAAATGCGCCTCCTCCATGAACTGGTGTACGCCTCCCGCCGCATGGGCAACCCCGGCCTGTCTGTTCGCCACCTGTCCTTCCTGCTGCAGACCATGCTGGACTTCCTGTCTGATCAAGGTCAGTTCGCGATGAACTTTCAGAAAGAGTCTCGGAAACATTACACACTTTTCTTCTTCAGTGTTAATTTTAAAACCATGTGAGGAGCATCCACCTTCATACCCAGCCTTAAAAAAACATCTAAAAAACAGCCAACCTGTCCTTTGGTGATTGCGGCATTATACCTTGTGCTTAATAGTATGCGATGCACAACAAAGCTTGCTTTTTCTTGGCGGGAGTGCAACATTGTGCTCTGACCAGAAATCCTGTGCAGCCAGGAGATAGGGTTTTTACTGAAGCAGTGTGAGCCAGACGGTCCACTGGCCACACAATAGAGGCCGGCGTAATCCTTGGTTGGCTATGAGGCATTAGAATGGAGGGAGGGAAGGAGGGAGAAGAAGGAGGCGAGGTGCGAACAAGATGAAGCAAGCTTACAGTATAAAATATTAAACCTCAGCAAAGGGACTTCTGCAGCTTCTTACATACACCAAGGGCTAGAAAAACGCTACCAAATGATGCAATTACTACTTCTGACCTTGTATGAGTTCTTGAGCAGTGTTTTTGTTTTATTTTTTTTAGTGTTTCTGCAAAAAAAATATAACACTTCATATTTACTTAGTGTAAGTTTTTGGGCTCAAAGTGCTGCCTGCTACATTTTGGGCCTCCTCCTTTCATTGACCTTACTCCTGTCTGTAGACGAGTGAAGTGTCTAAAAACTTAAGATACTTTACTTTGATAATAATTTAATTACTTGGCTGTAAAACTGCTTCATATGCCAACAACAACTTGACTCGTATCTAATTTGAAATTGAATTTTTTGTTACTGTTAATGGCCCCTCTCCACCATAGGTAAGTGTTTGTTGACCTTCACCACATAATAATCATGTAACTGATGGCTTGTTATGAAAAAATGAGCAAAGATTGGTGAAGAGGATTTATAATAGAGGACACAGTCTTAGATTTCAAAGCTTTGAAAATAACGCTAATGAATTTTTGTGTTTGATGACCCTGGTAATACCAAAGGTGGTATTCGAAGCATATTTATGACATTGCGTTCAGGAATTTTTTAATTTGTTGGAGCTATTATAAAAAAATCATTTAATGTAAGAGAACTAAAAATAGAAAGAGATGATTAGAAGAGCTCCAGATATTGTCTGTCTGGTCATATATTAGAGTTGGTCTTTTTTTGAGCTTGAATGAAAATATTAATTGCCTATAATTGTAATGAGAAAGAAAATTTTCTTTTAGGCTGGATACCATCTGTTATTCTTTTCTATTTTAATGTCATCACATCACCCACAGGAACCACATCTTTCAATTGTTTTTTTTTTTCTTTTTTCAAAGGCCGCTCTGATGCTGGTTGCACCTTTTCAAGTCTGCTATCATTAGAAACATAGCTCAGATGTTTTCTGAAAGCCTTCACCTTTTAGCTGTGCTGGAACTGAATGTAATGCTTCCTCTAGGTTGTGACAAGGTGACCAGGTATAGGGCTAATTATAGCTGATTCTGGGTCTGCGTGTGAGAATGGTGTCAGTGAGGGACACATGATAAGGCAGAGAGGTTTTCAAAAAAAACAACAAAGTGATAAAGAAGCAGCAGAGTGAGTGAGGAGAGGTCATGGGTTTGAGCTTGATTCCTACTGTTTAAGCACAGACCTTTGGTTCAGTTAGTAAAGTAAACTAAACTACAGTTACTGGGCTGCTGCAGGATGACTACACTGATTTAAAACACACAACATAAATAAACTCTGTTCTAAACTGGCAAAACCATGAAGGATCTCTTCAAACATGAAGTGCAAAATTGGTAAAATCGGAGTCATTACTTTTTGAATTCCCGGCCCATATATTCAGATTGAATTTACATATCAAGTATGTCAGGGTTTATACCTGATGTTAACAAAACAAAGATGGTATCCCTGATGCCTTTTTTAAATTAGCACTGGTGTGTCTCAAGAGGTGTAGGTAATAGTGTAATTTTCCCCACTGATTTACAGCCTCAGTACAATTTACAGTCAATGCCCCCCAGGCAATGAATCATGGCTTCACATGCCTCTACGATGTTAATCCGAGTTGCATTTAAAGCCACAAGATAGACAAGCTAATGGAGCAGACATACTATCCCCATGTCATCATTCTGTTTACATCCCTTTCTTTGATTACAGGTTTAAATTTGGACATGCACTTTATCTGACCTGTTGTTACCATTAACGACGGCATGATAATTGCGTGATGACTGTTTTGTGTCTGGTGCTGTTGTTGCTATTTGCATTGTTTCTTAACTCGGTGGCTCCCAACATTTTGGAAAAACATGGCTGGTGCGCTGATACACAGGAAAACTTGACAGCAGGTGTTCTCGGTACAACTTCATTATTCTCATAGGCCATTGACTATAATTTCTCCAGAAGGCACAGCAGACACCTACCATTTAGAGTGAACTGATGGTGGGTAAACTATCCCCAACCACCAATTAGTAATCCTCCTGAGCTAGACACTAACCAAAACCAATTATCACTCATATTCTCAGCTCGCCTCCCACCTAAAAAGAAACAAAACACACACACACAAAAAAAGACCCAGGATGTTTTTCATCGTGCAGTTGCAATGACCAGTGAAACTGTTGCGTCATTTGGCAAAAATGGCTCACTTCACTTAAATTGATATGGTTGTCTAGGGGTTGCAGACTTGCCAAGTGCAGATAAAATTCCTTTTTTAACTATCAGCGCACATTTCATGAGATATGAAAGCTTGGTTCCTTAATGAAAGGCATTGATTCACGTTTTTTTTATGTTGAAAGACCTCCAGTAATCAGTTAGTGTGGTTGGTTACCTGATAAGCTTTAGTAAATACTAAATGAAATTAGAAGAAAAGCATGTCCTGTTGTTTTGCTGTTTGTCTTAAGTTTGTTTTAATTAGTTGCATTCATTTAGAGTTGTTCACATGCTTGATTAAGCCCATCTTGTCAAAGCAGTGAGTGGTGCAATCGTCTGTTGAAGCTGTTTATATAGTTTCATAAACTTTCACATAATTCTATTTACACATCTGTAGAGATTTCTTCTACAACAAGTGACTTGTTTTCTGACTCACCACTGTCAAAGTTACCTCCCCCAAAAAATTACTGTTATGACTCTACAGTTGTTCATAGCTGCCAGGAGTGTTACAATTCAAAATACTCTGCAAATACTCTACACTGGTTTCACCCATCCATATCAGTTTACTAGTCACTGAAAGGATGACTCAGCCTTTTGAAAACGGTTGTATACAGTGTTCTGTGGCTATGAAAGGGGCTTTGTGAAATCTGAGAAAATAACCCCAGTGATAACATCAGGGTTATCACAACTAGGCTTTTACGGAGTTTGAAATACATCAACATTTACCAGGCAGTCTGCAGAAACACAGAATCACACAACTGCTGAAATACCATGTTGTCTTTAGTGGCATTGTTCCTTTAATTACATTAACTGTATATTTCATACTATACGTTTGCAGCACTCTTTCATTGGAGCATCTGGTTGAATCATTGAAGAAGACATGTCGGATGTGAATGCATATTCTAATAACAATGGTAGATTTCACTACCTGGCTTCACACTCTTGCAGCCACATACAATGCCAAATTAAGCAATAAAGATTGTTCCTGTGTCAGGAAAAAGTCAACATGTCATAGCGGTGCATGCAACAGAGATGGATATGATATACTATGCTTACTTTTAAATAGTGAATTTCATAGCAGAAAGATTAATATCCCTGTTCCAGTTGCTCAGTTTCCAGTCAACAAGTATTATTTTTATTTATTTTTTTTATTTTTAGTGTTTATTGTTTTGATGATTTATGTTTCACTTACAAAATTTATTTATTTATTTTTTTGCTGCTGGCTTTTTTCTTGAAATACCATCCAGAAATATCTAAATGATTTGTTTGTCAGTAGTTTTCATTTTATTTCATCACATAATGAAAATTTTGAAAAACAATCCAGGGAACGATAGTTTGAAATAGAAGGCCATAAACCTGTTGAAAATTTCAGTTATTATTGCCTCAATCGCCATTTGGTTACCACTCCATTATTCAGTCTGACATCAGCTTCTTGTTTGCCATTTTCTTCCAAACAGAAAATTGCCCATTATTATGCCTGATTTATCCGTCCTCTATAGTTCTCTTCCAACAAAGCTACAGTCCCAGGCACCCACTCTTTGGGACACAGAGATCTGGAATCTGGAATATTCCTGAATATTTTTGCTGAGCTGAGCTGTGAGCAACTGCAACCATTCATGCCACGCTAGCACACAGTAGCGCCTGCTTTTGTGCAGTTCTTCATCTGACACCTCACTCTGGTGCTGTCTCTGCTCGCACTATTCCTCCCTGTAATATTTAAAACTGATGATCTGACTATGGCGGTCCGCCATCAACTGACACCACAGAGAAACGCTCTAAAAGCGATGGTGATGGTTGACACTTGGAGATGAGATCCGTTCGTTTGGGGAACCGTATGAAGTGTTAAGAGCTGCACCTTTTCTCCCCTCTTTACTTATCTTGACAATGTGTTCCAGCTGTCAGGCTAACAATGTGCTTTGCTGTGTTTGCCTGGGCAGCAGGATGGTGAAAAACAGGGTGAAATAATAGTTTAACTCCATAGGTCTGATTATCTATGGGTCCTGAAACATCAAGCTGATCTGAAGGAGCAAGTACTGACAATGGAAAGCGAACAAATGTTTTTGCTTTTTGAGGAATACATCACTATAGTCACTGCCCAGCTGTCCACTGATATCCATAAATGTTATTCTCAAGGAAATGATTGATCAGTAGCAGTGACAGTTTGTAATCCTAAAAGTATAGCCAGCAGATAAACAAAACAAACTACCCTACCGTTTTTCATACTGCTGTGAATCTATTTCAGTGGTGCTCTGGTGTAGTTTAAAATGTTGCAGTCAAGAGGAGATTGGTGGTTGAATCAGTCAGACAGAAATCATCCCTACCTTTTTTAAACAATGCATTGATTGAAGCAGGTTGCTTCAGGCAACGGTGAGACATTAAATCCAGGAGGTCCAGTAGGTTTAACCAATGCCTGAATTGGTTCTCAGACAATCCACCAGGAATGTGCCGACTGTGTCTCGAACGGACTTGCTTCATTCAACTGAACGAGAGAGGTGTGTTTTTTTTCAGGCAGGGCTATTGACAATCTGAACACAGCATGTTGCAACTGCAAAAACTCAAGGTGATGGTCAGCCAAAGATGCTCACCAAATGTGCAATGGATGCAGGTCAACTGTTGTCTTGATTTGTACATGGACAGGCGTGATTATAAAGCAGGGCGCTGTTTTAAGTTAACCTGTAGGTTAGATGTTTGTTAGTTGACTTTATTGGTACGTAGATCTTGTATACATATTTTAATGCAGTTGTTATATGTAGCCTTTTTTGAAGAAGACTTTTTGTAACTATCAATCCCAAACCAGCCCTCATATTGAAATCATATAAGCTGCACTCCTTTCCACAGTTGACAGTTTCAGTGCACTTCATCACCTCATTAAATGATACAGGTCAGATGTTTATAAGCTGATAATATGTCAACATGTGTTAAAATCTAGATCTGTTGCCAAATCAATTCTGATTCAAGTGAAAAGAAAAAGACATGTCAAACAAGAAAAATGAACAAATATGTCATCAGTCATGAAAGCTTTGAGCCACAAGGACAACTGAGCTATCCTCCATTTGTTTCTTGCTATTTTATTTCTTCTTCACTTCTTCCTTTCATTACTTCCAATTCATTCCCTCTGTATTTCCCTTTCCTTCCCTCCATTCCTTCACTCTAACAATACTCCTTTCATTCCTGACTTCTCTCTGATCTACTTGTTGTGGGTCTCTGGCACCAAATCTGTCTCTACAGGCTTGTAGTTTGAGCACATACTAACAAATTCATTTGGACGGTTTTCTTAGATTGTTTTTATCGATGCTAAGAGAAAAGAAAAGCTTTACACCCATTCTCATGGCTGAAAAAACATCTCATCTCATCCAGCTTATTTTGAACAAACCCTCTTCTCTTTCAGATGATAGAATAAGCATCCAGTCTATAGCCCATTGCTTTTACAGAACCGCTTTGAACATTTTTATTGGATGTACAATAAGGTGGAGAAACACACAACACTTCACATTAATACAAAACGCTTGCAATCATAAGTCTTCATAAGGCACTCCCATGAAGGGTTATAGATCTGTGTGAAATCTTTGCCAGTTAATGTCCTTCTCTCCTTGATGGACACTCTTGAAACTTGCAGAGCCAAAGAAAATTGTATGGCTGGGTGAACAGTAATGTTCCCTCAAAAAGGTATTGATGGTACAATAAAAATTTCACTTGAAGGCCGATGCTGTTATTGCTGAGAGAGACACACCTCGCAGGTCATTAATGTCTGATTAATTCATACCACACGCAAAGATCGAATCCCTACAGTGGACTACTCAGATTAACTGGCTGTTGTGAAGGTTCAAGGGGAATTGTGTTATGTCATAATTGTTGTTGCCCGATCTTTAGATACAATTGTTTCTATAGATTTCTACATCGATTTACTTACTCTTATGTATTCCTACATTTGTAGAGAAGAAAGAGGTGACGCAGAGTCTGGAGAACTACACCGCCAAGTGTCCAGGTGGAATGGAGGTCATCACCCTCCCTGATGGCCTGAAGCTCCCTCCGGTGCCCTTTACAAAGCTCCCAATAGTCCGGTAAGACATCAGTGTGAGTGATGGTTACTTTGATGCATCTTGCCACCTGTTCAATTTTTAGATTGGCAAAAATATCATCTAAATTAGATATCTGGAGTAATTATTCCCATGTATGGCAGTTAGCAATTACTGCAGAAAGATTGTGTGTTCAAATGAGGCTTTCCATTAATCTTTCATGGAATGATAATTAAAAAAGCATCTCTCAGATTGGGTAAATTGGCATTTGTTCTCTTTAAAATGGTTGAATTATTTCCAAAAAAATTTCATATTGTCAAAAAAATTCCATTAAAAGACCAAAACCAACAACTTTAGCGCATCTCTCAGTGCTATTCATTTTCTAACCTGTCTGCAGCATTCATAGAATAAATCTTACAAAATGGTTCATTACTATATACTTCTATTTTAAAAAATAAAAGACTATTTCCTAAAACTTTAAAAAAAAATGGAGTACGCAGTATGTTTGTGTGCTTTCGTGAGTATTTATGTCAGCAGTGTGGTGATGTGAGGTCGACAGGTGGCAACACATTTCTGATCACACCCAACTCTGCAACACTAGAAGGCTGAGGTGGACAAAACACAGTAGAATAAATGAAAGGATCACATTTTGATATACCTGGACGGGTCCAAGACTGATACCTACTTGAGACATCATCAGCATCATCATTGTTTTCTCTGTTATTTTGACATCAACAAGAGCTCAGAGCGTAGAGAAACATTTTTTTTTTTTGCAATGCTGAAAACAAAGCTTGATATACAGGGCTTCTGGTCTTCTTGCTTGCTTCTTGTTTGATTTGCTCCCTGAGCTCCACACCCACCTGAAAGGCCAGACTCAGGCTGAATCCATGATGAACCTGCGGTGAAAGCTCAGGTTTTCACCTTTCTCTAAGGTTCTCATGCTGCCTTCCACCCTTACAAGTCACAAGTGCCTAACCATAAAGACTTTAATTACATCGTGAAATGTTTGACATATTAATGACTGACAGTAACTGCAGGTTCTGATGTGCAGCAGCCTTTATGTACTAGATTACATTGACACGTTATATGTGAATGAATTAATGGCCTCCTGGTCCTGAAAGTGAGGACTACGCACTTTCTCAAATTGTCTGTACTTGTGTTTTTATTGGTTTGCTGACATTGTAACCCTTAACAAAGAGTAGTATTATGAATCTCTTGCAATCTGCTGTAATAATCATCACACACGCTCGGGTTATACTTCACACGCTGTTGTAACTGCAAGCCACATCAAGTACAAAACAAAACCTCCCCAGATTTTCTCATTCATGTCACTGTTGTGCTTTTTCCCGTGATACCCAAACTAGATCAGTGAAGCTCCTCGATCTGCCTGTCAGTCTGCGTCCTCACAAAGTGAAGGGCCTGCTGGGACAGAATATGTCCACTGCCAGCCCGTTCATCTACTCACCAATCATCATGCACAACAGAGGAGAGGAGCGTTGTAAGAAGATAGGTAAGCCCAACAGCATTTCTGTTTGTGTCCACGCACACATAATGTACCTGAAAAAACATTGTTGATTCTTACTGAAGATTTACATTTAGTTTTTTAGCTGATGCTTTTATACAAAGCGACTTTGTCCAGCTCCTGTCATCATTGGTATGTCTGAAATAACTGTCACCAGGTCAAAAATGAAATTAGTCAGACAGAGTGTTAATATTAGTGTAAAACCAAATTTAAAATAAGTGTCCACGGTTTAGTCAATGAACCTGTCACCCCGCTTTCTTACCTTCAGTTATTATACATGCTGTGTAATTAAACTCATGCAAAATTGGGTTTGCAAAAGACAAAAAGCAGAAAAATAAATTATGTAAATTCTTTAATTGGAAGTTTGATCCACTCAGGTACAATGTTATTCATTATTTTCGTTTCATTGTGGCCTCTTTCCTGCATTCCTTTCATGGCCTCCTTGTAAACAAAGCCCCTCATATTAAGGTGCAATGTTCATTCATTTATCATTCTACAAGACAGAACAACGAAATGCAAGTTTTGCTACTCACAAAACAAAGATTATATAACACAGGTCCCGCAGGTTGAATTGATGACTCCCAGAGCAGCAGACTGGAAATGTGGTATATGAAAAACTACAGCTTCAGTGTTTTATGAAAATGATGTCTTACTCGCACAACTTCACCTATTCCCAAGGTGCACGGAGAAGGGAAAAAGTCTGAAGAGGTCAAATAAAGTCAGCTTTAGCATTATGCTATATTTAGGTAGCAGTGAGAAAGTGAGTGGTGGCTGCTGTCTATCTGAGATTGAGTTGGTCCTCGGGTTTTAGACATCCACAGCAACATGTTACCAGTGCTGAGTCAGGGACATCATGCAGGGCTCCCTGCATCTCCGAGCACTTTGAAGCCCTTTGAGGTCCAGCTCTGCCACTTTGAAGCAGAAGTTTACATCTTTTGTGTCAGAGTATATTTCTTTTTATTAAAACATGTTTGTGAAATCAATGCCCAGCCTGACAGTTATAAGTCATCGAGTACATGACTCACTTTTGAGACAAATGCTTTCATTGCAGCTTTATAAAATCTGTCTTGAATCTAAACGTTGTCGCTTGTTTTGGTCGTCTCAATCTAATGACTAAAAACCAAATGCTTTGAGCAGTTAGTGTCTTCTTTCCTTGCGTTAGAAGCTATCTTCTTCTTTATTTATTTATGTTTGAGTGTGTAGTACTTTGAATTAGCAATTACAGCCCAAATCCAATATTCATCTGCTATTACAAAAAAAAAAAAAAATCATGGATGTTGTGTACTTGTGTCCGACATTTCACAACTTTTTTGGAATTGGGGTTCTACGACAAAATCTACTTAATACAGCAACATTTGGAAATCTTGTTTCCTTTCCTAAATCATGGTTGTGACGAGTAAAATAAGGAAAAGAAAACATCCATGGAGGTTTTTTGTAACTGTATTATAAGAAGAATGGAGCCAGAATATATATAACATGTAATATTGGACGTATAAACAACATTTGGTATTTATTCTCTTATTCAGAGTCCGTCCTTTTATTCCTAATTTACTTGGTGTTCTGGTTAAAACAGACCTGAAAGTGCTAAATTTGTTTATATAACTCTTTCCAAAACAGATGTTACAAAGTGCGTAACGTCCTCCATCTGTATCTGTCATATTATTGTCCACCACACATATTTCATCAGTATAACAAAAAAACAACAACATATTCCTGCTGTGCTGTGCTGTGTTTTCTAGCAGAAATACTGTTTTCACCCACTAATAATTTCCAGTCATTTCCACTTTGCTGGTGTCTGATTGCTGTGAACTGAAACCTTTTCCTGGAGGGCTTTAATTTGCGAAAATGAGCTGAAAATCTGCACTGAAAGCTTGTTATTTATTTATTTATTTGTTTCTTTCTTTCTTTATTTATTTATTTATTTTTGTCTGCTCTGTTTAAGTGCCTTACACGGACAAACAGTGTAGTATTAATAAATCACATATCAATCAAAATGTACAAAATCATTCATATTAGAGATTTTTTTTTAAAAACGGGCAGCATCCGTACCCGCGAGCTGCTCTTTTCTTTGATCAGGATTTAGATGTTGAAAGTCAGATGTTCCTCAGTGCAGTACGGTGTTGTGGGGCTTTGGAGATTAAATCAAACATGCCTTTCCCTCTTAGTCCGTCTACCTCTCGGGATCTAGCTGCAGGCTAATGAAGTTAAGATTCTCTCTTAACTCCTTCAAGACATCTCCCGGCACGCTGAAACTGTAGAAATCAAGTCTTTGAAGGAAGGGTTAACTGTGAACATGCATTCATCACACATTGGCCACATGTACTGTAGGCATGTCCTCCCATACAGAAGTCAGTATTATATCTGCTTTCACAGAGCTGCAGCATTTTTTTTTAACGTCTTACAGTATCACAGCTTGGACATTTTTGGACTCTGGGTGTAGCATGCACATGTCTTGCCTTGTCATCAGTGAAATGTGCACTATAGGGATATTCTCGAGGAGTTCATTATGCCCGGATATGTGCCACAGCTGTAAACTTTTACAGCTTTCGAGTAAACCATCACTTCCCACTCATTCATTTTACTGACAGGGAACCGTTGCTACTCTGTGCTAGGCTCTGGCAGTTGAAGTGTGTGGACACTGAGAATATATGTGTGCGTGTTTTCTTGCTCCTGAAGTCACATGAACATGAATCAGATTGATGTTTGGCCATAAAAGAAGGGGTTGTCTAATGGGACATTGTTGTTGCCTATAATTGCTCTGAGACTGTGTTTTAAAGAAGCGTGTAGTCTACCAGGCTATCCATTCACTTCGATGTGAGTAATAGGCTATATATTACGTCATATATATATACAAGGGACATGGAGTTTACTTCGTCTAGTTCTCACAGGGTAAGCAGGGACACGGTACGATCTGTAAGTGTTTAGACAGTGACATGTTTTCTATTGTTTTTGGCTCTCTATTCCAACACAGTGCTTGTGGAATAAAACAATAACTATGAGCTTAAAGTGCTGAGGTTCACATCCATAGTATGTTAGCAGTGTAGAACTCGCTGCCCCCCCCAATTTTAGAGTAACGTAGTAGGACAGTGGTCTTAAACATACAGAGTTCTTCAAGTTTAACAGTTGTGTGATCTTGGCTGGACAAGTCACCTGATCTCAGTTCAACAGAGCATGTTACACCGAGCACAAAGAGTGAATCAATGTCTTCTTCCAGACGACATACTGGATAGCACCAGTCTGGATTTCCACTCATGGTCCGTTCCAACATAGTCTTTGGTCTGAGTGGGGTGACACACGTTTCCATTGGCAAACGTTCCCAATCAAACTCTTCGTCATCATCATCCGGTCAGAATGTGAGTGATTCGTAGTCCAAAAGACGTCAGCGTATCATTTCTGCTAGTCTCCGTACTTTAACTTTATGGTCAGCGATGGATTCCTCCTCTTCCTCTCCTGCTCTCTCTTACTCGGCGTGTCAAATGTTTAGTAATTTATACAAACTGTATCTGCGTTCTGTGATTGAATGCTTTGCTATTCCACTGCCGCCATTAGTGATAATGGTGGCAGTGTTGGTAGTTTATTTGCCATACGGGATGCAAGGCTCAAATTGTGAAAGTACAGCTCTGCACCATGGAAACTAAATTGTTAGCTGCTGTAGTTAATTTAATTTATAATATTTGTTCTCTGTAACATCTTAGCAACTCATGTCTGTCAAATGGCTGAAGTGTTTTTTGGTAATATTTTTTTGTATGTGCTGTTTATTTTTTTTTATTTTACAGTATTAACTCAACGTTCTGCATAAATGTGTTCCCGTCTGAGGAGCTAATGACTCGTAATTTCAAATGAGCTCAAAAGCTCGGCTTATGTTCTGATATTTGAATGCATTCCCCCTGCTCTGGGGTCGCATCATTACACATGGATGATTTTTGCTTCAATGCCCAGGCGTAGTGTGCATGTATTATTCAGTATGAAAGATTAATGTTGCTGATAGTTTTGCAGAATATTTCTCCGTAGGACCGCAGTATCACCAGTAAACTTCTTCAGTTCTGTCTCAGGTCAATAAAAGTTGATTTTGCGAGTACATGAGAGACACATTGACTAAATAATATCACCTTTAAGGAAGCAAACACAGTCTGTGTAAGTAACCGTGCAGTCATGCATTGACTCGGAACATTCATTATTGCTTTGTACAATGAGGTTTCAAAGAGCTGAAGCCTTTGGAGATCTGTGCAGAATCTCAATGGCCACTTGAGGAGTTAGAACTGAGGCAACACAAATACGATGGCAAGCAACCCACTTTGTTTTTCTATTTTCATTTTTTCACACTTAATTGGCTGGCTATGAGAGCACGCCTCTGAGCCAGACCTGAGGTTGTGTGGGGCTTTTCAGACATTCATATCATAGATATCTTTCTTTTGACTGACTTAATTTCCCAAGGTGCATGGCTGGAGTTTGCCATCTATAAATCCCCTTTCCTGCCAGAGTCTGAGCTAGGCTTTTCAGGCCCTCCATTTATAGCAATAGACTTCTCCAAATGGACTAGAATATGTTATATTTCAAATGGAGATGGGTATAGCTACAGTGGGACTAAAGCTTTCCAATCTAACAAACCCTTTCAACAACTCATTCAGGAATGATGGATATTGCAATGCAGAGCTGTAATCTCTTCATATTTTTTTTATTTTTTCTAAAAGTAAGACTAAGCTGTTTTTGAAAAAAAGTTATTCTCTCAGGACATCATCGACTGCAGCTTTTCTCCAAATATTTTCCAAACATTTGGACCTTTTTTATAATCTGGGTACAGCACCCGCGATGCAAGGCTAATCTGCCTTTTACAGTTCACATTTCTCTAGAGTCCATTTAATTAGGTCCTAACATAATTTGAGCCCATTATCCCTGCTGTTCGCTTGTCACAACAACTCAATAAATTTAATACTGTGAACTATCAATGGCCCATTGAAAAGGTTCTGCCATGCTTTTTAACAGCTCCAGCATCAGTTTAACTCAATATATTAAATGTATATAGACATATGGACCTATATGTAATGACTGAACATCTTATTCCAAAACCATAGACATTAGTATGCTGCTGTAATGGCCTTGACACTTCTGAGAAAGCTCACAAGATTTTAGATGGTGAGATGTGCTCTCATTCTGCCACAAGAGTGTGAGTTATGAGCCAGACTGTTTGTTGGCAGGACGTGGTAACTTCCTATAAAATGTAGGGGTTAAAATGCTGACCATGAACCACAATGTCCCCAGGTCCTCCAGATATTTTAAAAGAAGAAAAAAAAATCAAAATTCTTCTTAAATGTGAATATTTTTAGAACCAAACAGTAAATCGGTAAATTGGGAGAATGATCGACAGATTAATCACTAAAGAAAATAATCCTTCAGCCTTATTCATGTCCAACTCCAGGCAAGAAAGGAAATGAACATATTTCCCGAAATGTCAAATGAATCCTTCAATGGAGCCGGCTGCAGTGTCACTGAAGCGTAACACAAACTGCTTGAGCTTACAGGCATTCTGTGATTATTCAGTTTGGTTCTGAATTTAAAAAATTAGTCATGCAAATGTTGTATATTTTATTAGACTTTTTTTTTAATGTATTTTGTATTTGCATCATCTATCACTAACTTGATCTTTAATAGCAATGTAGCCTAATGGTGTATTTCCCTCAGTTCATTAAATACAAATGGGTCTTAATACCACTGACATCTTCTTCTTCTTCTAACGTATTCATGTTTCTTTTTCTCCTCCCAGACTTCCAGTGGGTCCAGGGAGATGTTTGTGAAGTGCAGCTCATGGTCTACAACCCCATGCCTTACGAACTTCGTGTGGAGAACATGGTCAGTGAATCTTACTGCACCTTAACTAACAAATGTACAGTAACATGCTTTGAAGGGAAAGCTGTAGTTTAAATATTTGATAAATCTGAATGTTTGAATATCTAACTACAGCTTTGTGAAAACAGGATGCTGCTGACATGCTTTTCTCTTTGTAGTAATACAAACAGTCCCTCTGCACCCACCTATAAATTGCAACAGGGCAAGTCAAAATGCTTTGTAATCATCCATGATAGCCTAATTAAGGTCCCTTAAAAGCTTTTTGGACAGTTTAATACCGTAATGATCGTATGAGATGGTGAGAACAAATTCTTACCACTCCTGACAGGAAGAAAACATCACGAGGGACTGACACACACCGCCTGTCGTGCCATTACTTTTATGGTTTCACACACCATCCTGTCAGGCCAGATAGGTTCTATATTAGTTCTCTAGCGTGAGACCATTTGTGCTCCCTTTCTGTGCAAAATGAAGTTTGAAAAGAGCCATCAGACATCAGGGAGTCCAATTTAATTGTATTGTTTAAAAGCTCCTTGGTGACTGCAGCTTTTTAAGTTCAGAACAGTTCCTTATTAAAGGACCTCCGTTGGTAAGGCAGACTTACACTTCTGTGACATCTATTTCCAATTTATGTGCTTTGTCACTCCCTTGCTACTCTTTTTCAGACACATATACACACACACACACACACACACACACACACCAGTTGAGCCACTTTATCAGGTTCAAGGGTGCAAAAGATTACCAAATAAATTGCTGTTCTTCCTGCTCACTGCTGTGTCTGTTTATGAATGCAGTGATGTGGGACAACCTTGCAATGCAAAGCAATCATCAGGCTCAATAAAAGGCCAGCAGGAAAGACGCCCACTTTCAGCTGCAAGATAAACAGCGGTACACACAGCATGGAACGCAATGTGCTACCTGTCAAAAGTGATGTTGCCTTTAATTATTTGGAAAGTCGAGAACAAATTGCCGTGAAAGTTTTGTGGCAGAGTGTGAACGGAGACAGTGGCCTCTTAATTGTGGCAGCTGTCTCGGAGCCGACGCCAAATAGACTTGGACAGGTCTTGCTGGTTGATTTAGCCGCCCTGCGTCGTCTGATAACAGCACATGCTGTTACAGACACAGGAAATCCAGACGACCTCCAGTTTGGAACATCTGTAAAGTGTTTAAACCGGAGGAGTAATCACCAGCCAGTTGTGTCAGAGTGTGTATTCGTGTGTGTTAAAGCTCCAGTTTGGCAAATTTCACTAGATCACAAAGTGTGGCTTGCAATAGAGAAATGTGTTTTATTCCTCTAGTATTACAGTGGTTGATTTTCACTGTTGAAAATAACTATTCAGAACTTAAAAAGCAAATTAAAAACCTGGAACACAGGTTGGATGCAAATTTGTTGGACATTTCCTACTACCCATTTACCCAACCTTCCTTATCTTAAAGAGTATCAAACATAAATAGCAGTTTGAACAGAACACAAGGAAATAACCATAAACAAAAATAAATGAAAAGATTTCTAGGTACCAATAAATCTTAAATAACTATTAATATTTGTAATAAATATTAGCCTGTGTCTCTTAGTAAGTCATTGTGAGGAGAGTCATGGGTTTGTGGATAGGAATGAACCTTCACTGTTTAGCTATTGTTAAAAGGAAATTATTCATTCATGAAAATAGTATTTCTGGGTTGTACAGTGATTTTGGAGCATTATTTGTAGAACAAATTAATTCACATAACGCACTTGGGTCCAAAAAGACTCCCACACACTGTCATTTCAAAAGAAATAAAAACAATGAAGATTTTTTTTTTCCGATTGTCACAAAAATTCCTACATGACTTGCCTTAAAAATGAAAGTTTTTTTAAGTGCTGCATCAGTAAATTTCTTTCGTGGCATTCACGCGTGTGTGATGAGTCAGCCAGCTCAGCAAGACAAGGACCTTAATGAGAATGCTCCATGGGTCTAAAACTGCAAAAGCCTGAAGAACCTTCCTGATGGATGCAGTCGACAAGCGATTTGAAGTGTCATCTGAAAAGTTCAGGGACTTGCAGCACTTCTCACAGTATATAAGCTGCCTGTTGGCAGAGTTGCTGTGAGGTGAAACAGTAATGAGGATGCCATTAGTTCCTCCCCACCTACAGGTGAATTGATCAGGTCACAGATGGAGGCTGAAGGCCTCCACAACTCTATGGCAGCTGGCCACCTCAGGTGGTGTCATAGAGCCATGCAGGTGAAGACAGACTGGGTGACGCAAACAGCCGAGAGCTCCTCTACGCTGCGGACAAAGTGACTGCCGTTAGACCCGAGCAACCATCTATCCAGTGTGCATAAAGCAACTCTTTGACGCACACCGAGAAACAAACACACACAAGGTCCCTTTTCCATCTTCCATCACCAAGATGACTCTGTAGTTTGGAAAGACAGGCCCTCCTTCTCAGTCACCACACGATTTCAGCACTAATACCCAGCTTTACTTTGTGCCTTATTGATTTTCTATTAAAGTAGAGCTTTTAACCACAACACCCCACCGCCACCCCTTTCATTTTCAGAGGGGTCACCGTCAGACGCTTCTGTCGTTCCCCCCACAGACAAGTTTGGGATGTTAATTTATTTTTTCTCAGAATGGCAAACACATTTAGTTTCATCTCTTAGGTCAGGTCAGCTGAGTTATTTGCAGTAAACATGGATTTGCTTCAATAATGAAACAAGAAAATAATATCTATGTATCTGTCTGTATTTCTTATTTTGACTGCTATCAGAGGTGCAGTTATATTCCAGGACAATCCCAATATTAAAACTTTATCATACTATTATCATGGCATTAGTGAAAACATAACAAAAGGTTAACAATGTACAATGAAGTCAATGCACACCAGCTCAGCCAATACTGTTCACTTCACCCATGCTGTAATCGTTATTGTTCCTGAAATAGGCTGATTAACCTTTTCAAGGCTGAATGAAAATGAACTATTTCCAATAGGTTAACACTACCGATACTTCTACTTTTTCCGATAAAGGTGTAAATGTCCTAAAGTGAAAGCAAGGAGAGTTTAAATCAAAGCAGTGGTACCTCAGAGGCTCAGCTCTTCGGCAGCCTTCCCTCTAGTGAGGTAGTGTCTGCTGTTGGGGATTGATGCAGTCATTACGTCAGCTCAGTCTGCCACGTGCAACCCAGCAGTATGCACTGAGAATGTAAATACAGGTTATTCTGAGGGGTAAGGAAGAACTCAGGCTTAGGTGATATGACATGTTTTTGTCACTGCAGCCAATTTGTCAACTAGACACTGTGTATTTCAATTGTATTCACTGATAAAACATTTTCTATCACAGCCCACCGAAATTCTGCAGTTGACGTCACAGCCAGCTGCCAAACTGATAGACAGAAAGCACACTATTCTCGGACTGCTGAGGTTGTTAGTTTCACAGGAGACAGTCTTATCAAAAAAAATTCTGGACACACTTGTAAGAAAATGTACAAATAGAAGAAGCAACAAACCCAGAGTTACATTTCACACTTGAAATGTTTGGATATCAGCAATTGACATATTGGGGAAAGAATTATCGAAAGAAAGACCATCCGTGTGGTGAAGTGTGGAGCCCAGAGCCCATCACACTTTGCAGTGATGGTTATAAAAAATGACTTTCAACAAACATAGTAGTTTGGCTCTAAGGATCACTATGTAGGCTGTTCTGTTGTGTCGGTCCACCACTTTTATCCAGACTGAAGTATCTCCACAGATTGCTACAACTGTTCAGTGTCCATAGAGGATCAATTTTGACTTTTGATATTGCGCCATCATCAGAATTTAAATCTTGAATTTAGTCAAATTTAAACTTCCTCAAGTTATGGCCAAACCCTGCTGAACTTTCCATCAATCTCAGCTGTATTTTAAGTTTAATGCTAATTGGCAAATGTTGGCAAGCCAACTCACTTAGACAGTGAAATTTAACTATTGTACCTGCTAAATATCTGCATGTTAACATTGTCATTTAATCTCTCAGAGCCGTGAGCATGGCTGTAGACGGAAAATATCTCTGCATTAAAACTACGTGACTTACTTCAGGTACTAGAAAGATAGAAAATCTGTTACAGGAAGTTCAGTTTGAGAGCTTCACATGCCAAAACACTGCACAGTGGTTCACAATACTCTGCTGAGACATAATTATACAACTCTGGAAAGTTATTGCGGCAGCAATTATTTTATCAGTAACCAGTAGAAATACACCATTCACGTTACTGGGTAATCCTCCAGGAATGTGCGCTTGCAGTTATTTGATAGGCAGCAGCAACACCTTGCTGGATTATATCATGTTGCAGTCAGGTCTAACTTTGTTGGTGGATGACCCTACTATGTTTTTTTCTTTTTTTACTGGAAGCCTCTGTGTTGGCATCCACGTAATGTCACTGGACTGCCTGTAGCATCGCCAAGAAAGCATTCGGATTTGTTTAAATAGGTGACAAATGTCACAGTAATTATTGATACGTACCACTCAGGAACTTCATTCAACTAAAGTTGCAATAGTTCATGATGATATCTTTTAAAAGGACACTAAGGCATCACAAAACTTAATGTTTTTCTCTTATTGTACCACAGCATCTCTCTATGTAGACCTTTAGAGCTCCGATGAGACAGGTGGTAGGAGGGTGAAAACCAGCTCCATTTAAGTGTGAAAACATTGAATTTGCCAGTGCTGTTCATGAACCCGGAGCATTGCTTTTGCCTTTTTTTAAATATGGTTCCTGGCGAAAGATGGTTACATCACTGCAGAGTGTCAATAAGACTTTCTTGTTCGCTCTTTCGGGACGTCTCAATTGTTTTGAGTTCAGAAATGAGGCCCTTCTTACAAATAATTCCCGTTTATTCCAACTTTTATTTTCAGTAGTTTTTGCTTTCCTTTCTATTGCTAAAAATAAGTCTGACAGGTCAAGAAACAACTGGTTGAATGACTGGCCTTGTTCCCAGATATCAGTAATTACTTTTGTTAGTACAATGTTATCTTGATGGATAGAAATGATGAGCAAAACTGCGATAACATGACCCAAGTTGTAAGAAACCTGAATTGTCATTTGAGTTGGTTTAAACTCACTACAAAGCTACCTTTATTGCCTCAAATTCTGTTGGGCAGACAGTTCATGATTTCCCAGTGCATTAAAAAGACAGCATGGGACATTCTGGTCTGTTCAACAACTAGTGATGAATTTGAAACCCATCTTATCCCTCCTCCTTTTGTGTTGCGAGCTGTTGGACTTTTCAATCACTTCTAAGACACACATGGCTCAAGTGGCCATTTCCCATGGAGAGCAATTTTCTCCAATGGAAACGGCCGTCTCATGCTGACAGATATTTAATCTTCGGGACACCATGGGTAGATTAAGATGATGAATCGCATGAAACAGTTTGAGAGATACTTCACACTGAACCGTTATGGGAGAATCAGACAGCTGCACATCACTCCAGGGGCCACGAAAGAGTGTACAAAGAGTCAAACGAGAGCTGAGAGATTTGATTATTTGTAAGAGATTTTGAATGTTTGATTGGTTTTGGAATTATATTACTATATTTTGTGTTTTTTCTTTGACAAATCGGTAAAAAAAAAGTTAAACAAGCTGTGATGGAGTATTTCCATTTAGAAAGTAGAATTTTTTACATTTCTGTTCTTGCTGAACCAGACTTAGTGGTGTAAAAGAAACTTTTCTCATTAATTTTAAAGAAACATTTTATAGTTATGGACCTATTTTATATGAGCTCTAACAAAAAATGCATTAAATATTTGTGTGGTCTCACATTTTATTATCTTTTCATCTCTGCTATTTCATGCCATCATTTACCAAGAAGTTTTAATTTTGTTTTAAATTACATTTTACATCTGTTTCCTTTATGCTTTAATAAATGTATGATAACACCCCATCCTGTCTTTTCTTGTTTTCAGGGTTTACTGACCTCTGGTGTGGAGTTTGAATCCCTGCCTGCTGCACTGTCCCTGCCTGCAGAGTCTGGCCTGTACCCCGTCACTCTGGTTGGCGTCCCTCGCACAGCTGGCAACATCACTGTCAATGGTGAGTCCAGCTGAAAACCTTTGCCATTATGCCGTAATCAGACACAATCAGGCGCTGCGGCGAAACGCAGCTGGGGGTGTATCTATTTGTGCTGAAAGGAAACGCTGCGAAATAATCAGGAAATATTTCACTGATTAACTGGCTTTTTCGATGCCGGCGCTCCTTCACTCTCATTCACTGTCCATGTCTCTCAACCAATGCTTACTCTCCCTATCGCTGTCAAACCATCAGACACAAACCAAAGAAAACTTCTTCATGGTACATGGAATAAATAAAGCCAGGAGCGACAGGTAGAATATCATAGTTCATGAATCCACCTGGATAATCTCAGTTTCAATGACATTTCATGCTGACTGTGGACAGGTTTGACCTGATTGACCCCCCTGCGGCCCACACTGCTGCAGCCAACATTCACAGCCCCCACTGAGTTTTCGCCACAGCTCTGGATTTTGTCTGAATCCAGCCTTACTCTGATGTTGCACATAAGCAGTCTGCAGCATTTCTGTTGTATTAGAAAACAAATTTCAGCCTTGATCTTAACTTCTGGCTCACTTCCTCTTTCCATGTTTGCCAGGTTACCACACATCAGTGTTCGGTGTCACCAGTGACTGCCTGTTGGAGGGCCTGGCAGGTGTGAAGACCAGCGGCTGTTTGGTTGAGGTCATTCCCTCCCTTCCTCGTCTGCAGCTCAGCACATCTCTACCACGGTGAGAAACTCTCTGAACACCTTTTCATTTTCATGGATTATTCCACAAGATGTGGCTTATTAAAAGAGGTAACAGTCCATCAGGCTGATGTGTGTTTATGCAGTTTGGTAACACCAACAGTGTTTGAACAACAGGCTAACTTTATCATTCCAACAAGCTTACATTATCAATGGATATTTAAGAAAGTTTGCATCCACATTAGGTCTGGGTATCTTTACTTCTAAGGTATCGATCAAAATACCCAGTACCTTGAAGTCACATCAAAAGGTCTCTAGTCAAACGATACCTGCATTTGATGCTTTTTGTACCCACATCTAGAAAAAAACTGTGAATATGATTACAACAACATCAAAGGGCAGGAACTGAATAAGCTACGGTACCTATGGACGTAAATACTATGTTAAAACCTAATCTTGTTATTTTTTTGGCCTGTTGGACTCTTCAGATGAGTGATGAATAAGATACAGTAAATATTAATCGCTTGGTTTTTGCGGGTAGAAGATGTAACCCATAACCTGTAGTCCTACACTTTGGCAGTCTTGCCAACCATTGACATCTGTGTGATAGATCAGTTGTGTGCGTTTTGATGCAATATCCCTAATTTCAACATTAATCAATCAAATATAATTAAGATCAGGTGTGCACAGCTTTTTGAGCTAAAGGTGATTAGTGGAGACCAGTTTGAGGCACAGAATCGCATGATAACTGTTTCACATTGTTTTGAAGTTTAGCCAATTACACCATTGTCCCGTTTCTGTCAGTCGACACGGCAAATTAATTTGGTGTGATCAATTTTCTTTTTTTACATTGGAGACAAATTTTATATTTTCCAAGTGTTTATTGCCTGTTTTTTTATCTTTGTGATTATTAAATCACTTTGAATGACTTTGTAAAGTCCGGTTTTGATACGAATGCGCTAAAAATTATGCTTCTAAAGTTTAACATAAGGGGGACACACACACATGAAAATATTTATAAGTATATCTAATGATATGGTTTCTATAAATAAGCCGAAAGCTGTGCATTATGCTCAGTGTAATTACAGCTACACTGGAATTATTGTAGGGTTTGAAAGAATGTGAAATTGGACTTCTTTGCTTTTTTTGCCAGGCACAAGTAGTGATATTCAAAAGGTGACTAAGGGCATGTCTACGTCTATTCAGGGCTACATGTGTGGAGTGTGTGCCCAGTTTCAAATGATTGAGAGTTATAAAACCATAAGTGTGCACGGCGTTCATAATCAAAGACAAAGTATGAGTTTTACAGGTGAACTTACACGCAGTTTTTATGCATCCTTCTAAAACCCCCTGTAAATAAGCCTTTTTAAGTGGGTGATTCCTCAGCATATATACACACACATGGGTGGGTAAAAATTAAATTTACCAGGATCTAAAATAGAGATTCTTAATATTCGGTAATTTCTTCAAGGCGTGGGCCATTTTAAAACACTTTAATTGAAACTGCAAGTGGTTTGAGAAAGGCAACACAAAAGCATATCTTACATAGGAACAAAGTGGATGAGCAATGGTCACTGCAATGCATTAGCAAGGTTGGTCTCAGTCACCGTCCACCAGGCGGTTCATTCCTCTGAGCCATAGTGAGCTTTGCCGGTACTGGTCATTTCTCCAAAAAAACACTATCAAGGAACATATAAAGATCTTGATATCATATAATGAAACGTTCGAAACACGAACATTTTGTTGTGGCCGCACACAACCAAGACACACTTGCTGTAGGAGGGCTGCTTTGCAGAAACAAATAAAGCCCAATGTGTGTTTAATTAATCAGCCTCTGGACAAACGGGAACAATGCCCCTGCACATATGGGTTTATTTCAAAAAAGGGGCACTTATCTCGAGGCAGCTTACAGGGTCACACTGAGTAGCAGACACAGAAGACCGCTGCTGTAAACACTTCTTCTAGGTCCGACTAGAAAATTAAAATAACAAGACTCTTGTTGAACATAAAAATTTTTTAACAGAATAACTTTGTACCCACCTGATTCCCAAAAACAGGACCAAAATGAAAATTAGTTAAAGCTTAAACAAACTTTACACGAGACATGAGAATAGCTGCAAGACAAACAAAAAGCTTTTCCTTCTCCTCTACCTCCTCTGCAAGGGCAAAATCTTCAAACGACACACCTGCACCGCTGTTGTCTTCAAGCTACTAAATAGCAAACACAAATTCTAAAGAAAAAAAATCCCCTTTAACTAAAGGGAAGAAAAAATATGTTTGGGGAAGGGTCAGAAGATGCTCTTTGGCTCTCACGGCTGAGCAGAGTGTGTCCCTCTTGCGTTTGAGTTGACCCCGCAGCTGGCAGGCTGCAGTATAGCCCTCCACGTGATGAGCAGACAGCATTGTTAATGGTAGTGGAGAGGAAGGACCACAGAAGTGTCCTAACCAGACCAAACTACATTTGTTGTTCAGTTTAAACGCTGTTTAATGGACTGCAGGCGAGCAGCTAGAACTATAGCTTATATGTTAGCAAGGGCACCCCCACCACCCTTAATGAATGTTTGTTTGGTGGTTTCGTTTGAACAGGCTAAGGGCTGGAATATAAGGGTGTTTAAGCGTTGTGAGAGTTTTAGCAGGAATGAGCTTTGGAGTTCAAGTCTGTGGCTCTTGTGTCGCGTAGCAGGCTGTTCATTGGACTTAAGTCAGGCGACGGGCTCCGCCGATGACAAGAACGCTGAGATTAGTGCTTTTTTACGGAAATTCAGATCCATTAGTCTTAATCTGTAAGAGAAACATGTACGAAAGGCGTAACAGCATTCACATCAGAATTTTAATGCAAAACTAGGTGGGGAGGGGGCCACATCACGTGTGCTGGAGAAGAAAAAAAACCATGCAATTTTGCTTAATTTGGACAATTTGACAACTGTTGTCACAGTCTAAAGCACTACAAATGGCACCTCACCGAGTTAATGACTCGAAATTTTGACCAAAGAAATCGTGGTTTATTTTTATACAATTTCTCATCCTCAGCCACTGACCCTGAAAACCACACAGAACTAAAGAAAATTGGAAAAAAAAAATCTGAATACAACAAAAGTTACTGGTTGATTATATTTGACTATGTCAGTCTGGTAAAAAATAATTGAAGGCCTGGAGTGTGCCACGTCCTCCGCACGCAACTACTGAAAAAAAATCTGGAGTAAAACTTTTGCAGAGTCAAAATAAGACTCATCTTGCTCACCAGGGGGGAAGTCAGACTTTAAATCCTTTTCTCTCCTCCTTCGGCTGTTCACTTCGGGGCCGCCACAGCGAATCAGTTGGCCTCCATCTAAACCCGGTCTTCTGGCATCCTCTTCGCTCACCCAACTAACCTTCATGTCCTCTTTCATGCATCCATAAACCTCCCTTTGTCTTCAGCTAGGCCTCTGTCTGGCAGTCTCAAAACTCAGGCATACTTCAATATATTCACGATCTCGCCGCCACTGGACATGGCCGAACCATCCTCAATCTGCCTCCTCTGACCTTTATCTCCAAACCTCTAACATGTGCTGTCCGCCTCTGATGGCTCATTCCTGATCCTATCCATCTTGGTCACTCCTAAAAAGAACCTCAGCAAATCATTCATCTCTGCTACCGCCAGCGCTTGCCTCCTGTCGTTCGTCCGCAGTGGCACTTCTCTAGACAAACCATCATCGGCTGGGGATCTCGCGCAACACGCTTTGGACACAATTTCCTTTCATTTTAGCTGAAACTCCTTCTATCACACATCACACCTGAACACTGCTTCTCCACCCGTAATAACCAACCCTGCCGCGCAGCGCTCTCCTTCACCTCGTTTCCACACTCTCCACTGCATCTGGACTGTTGAACGGACAGAGACTTCTTATCTCTTCTCTCTTGTACCTCCTCTTCCCCCTTGCATCCCTCTCATTCAGCACCACACAACTGTACTCCGTCTTGCTGTGGCGAACCTTCATTCTCATAATTTCATCCACCCTCTCTACGCTTCTCCCCCACCTGTTCACCGCGCGCGCTACAGACACAGTGCTCTCATCTGCAAAACAGCATAGTCCTGGAGAGGCCGGTCTACCGCACTGTCCATCCACCATAGTTGAACCAAAAGGGGCTCAGAGCTTGATCCCTGATGCAGTCCCACCTCCAACTTGAACGCCCTCGGTCACACCTACAGCCACCTCACCACTGTCTTAACAGCCCGCAACGGTCCTGCAACGGCGCTAACATACTTCCTCATACGTAATAGCCACAGTCCTTCTCTGGGCGCCAGCTTTCTCACCAGATCTACAAAGACACAGTGCAGCTCTCCTCCTGACCTTCTCTGTAATTCTCTATCAACAGCCTCAAAGCCAATCTGCATCTAGTAGTCATCTGGTTTTTTGCACGATCTACTGCTGCGCACAAATGCTCACTTGGCACTTAGGCCCAGCTTCAACGACTCGTTCCCATAACTTCATTGTATGGCGCATCCAGGTCCGTCGGTCTCTAGCTTGCCACACGCTCACACACATCTCCCCATATTCTTCTCCATAATTGGGCACAATTAGTGACTTTCTTCACGCCACTTCCCTCTGGCATCGTCTCCTAGCTAACGATCCTGTGGAACACCCTCTGCCATCCTCCCCATAAAGACTGTTCCATACCTCCACAGGTATGTCATCAGACAGAGTGCCTTTCCACTCTTCCAAGCCTCTTCCAATGCCCTCCTCAAGTCAGCCTTATTAATCTTTGCTACTGGTCCCAACAGTCACCTCTTCGGCCTTCGTTCTCGCTCATTTTCCCTCATTCACAACTCTTCAAAGTACTCTTTCACATCTTCCCATAACACGACGGCACCTGTCAGTACACTTCATCCCTATCCTTTAATCACCCTAGCCGGCTGCAACGTCCTCCAATCTCTGTCTCTCTGGCCTTGCCAACCGTATAGATCATCTCTCCCTCCTTACCTCTACAACCAAGGCAGACAAGTCAGGGTAAGCCGCGTTTTGGCCTTATCGCACCTCAACTCCACCTTAAGGCTGCATGTCCCTGCCTCCTGTCTACTCTCTTCAGTCCGTCAGTGGTCCCACTTCTTCTTAGCTAACCTCTTCGCCGGACACACTCCTTCCCGACTCATTCCACCACCAAGGCTATCATCTACTTTCCTTCCGATACACACCAAGTACACTCCTACCTGTCTCCCTGATCACATTAGCTGTAGTTGTCCAGTCCGTTTGGAAGCACCCCTGACACCAGAGCCTGTCCTCAACTCTTCCTAAAAGTCATGCAACACTCTTCCTTTGTCTTTTAAATCTGGTTGCTATTTCACCAGGGGGTAACATACATCGTAATGAGACAGGGAGATAGGGACATGTTTGTCTTAATTAGAAAAACTAGGTCAAATGCGAGATTATCTCCAGACATGAGAGAAGCCGCAGGTTTCATTCTGTACAAATAAATTGAGTCTCAAAAGCTGCTAATGTCGCGAGTGAAATTTCTCATAATAAAAGCGTGTGTTGAGAGAGCAGTACAACCTCTTAAACAGTTTCGACATCAACACCATCACGGACAGACTGCGGAACGAAGTGAACCCAATTGAATTTTTTTTAAAAATACACACTCCAGACGAAGCGATCTGACATTAAATGCCTTCAAAGGTCCATCTCAGCTCAGATTGGTATACCTAATTGCTTACAGAGGTTTCTTTCTTTGTACGGAATAAGCCTGCTGCCAGAGTACCCCGAGGAGATGGCTGCGTGGAAAAGAAGTGGCTCTGGACTTGGTCACTGTGCTACAAGTACTGAAATAAAGCAGACGGCGCGGTGAGGGTGAGATGAGCAGATACAACTTGGGTGACTCAGTATTGTAATATCACCAGTTGTGTTTTTGGCCACACAGATAAGACACGACTGAAACAAAGAGCGATTTGAAAGAAGCCGATGGTTTGTTGTGGGGCTAAAGAATGTCTAAGTTCATATATGCATGTGATCTATGATGATGAAGCTAACATTTAAGTTTGTTCAGCAATTGTCTAGACTCTTTCCGTGTGTATCAAAAAGTTTTGCGAGAGGGTTCTATGTTTCTGTGATCCAAAGTAGCTAAAAATCAACGACTGCAAAGGTTGAGATACACAGACTATAGCTATACGATAACAACAGGATCGTGCGTCCGACGCTGCTGCTAAGTTCTCTTCATAGCAGACAAGAACAACCGAGAGTAGACGAAGAAAATCAGTTATTATTAACTGTTTAACAAATAACTGCATATATTATTGATAGCATGTTTCATCGGATCACCTGGATTTGGATTATCGTGGCCGTCAGACTAATTACGTTTCTTTGTGTTCAAAGTTTGCCACACCATTTGGATTTTTAGTAGTTACGGGGATTGAGCGCTCGAAGAAGCCAATAGAGCATAGGACCAGATCCAGGTGTGAAACAGGAGTCACAGCTGGCATCTTTCCTTCCGAACGTCGTATTTTTCTCTCACTGTGGGGAACAAAATATAGTGGCATATGATGGCTAAAGGTGGTTCGAGAACAAAGCTACATGAAAGAAAGGAATGTCAATTTTTTCTAGAGCTTTCAAAAGAAAATGGTACTGCCACTCTGGGCCCTGAATAGGCGGAAACCCTCTCTCAACAGATGATGACAGAACGAGGCAAATAAGAAAGGAACCAGAGATGAATGACAACGTGGACTGAGTATTTTACCCTGAAAGGGGAGAAGAGAAGGATTTGAAGAGTCGTCAGTACAGAGGACAGCTCCGGGAGACTGAAAAAAAAAAAGATAACAGAAAAAGCAGAGCTGAAGCTTGAAAACAAAGGATGAAGACGATGACATGACGTCATTCAAGACTTTGAACCAAAGAAAGTGACAAAGAAAGATTTGGTAAGGTGGTTTTCTTTTTTGGCTGGTGATCTCATCTGCTACACTGAAAAAAATATTTTCATTTTATTTTATTTTTCCACTATTTGAAGGTTGCTTTTCTGTACCTTTTGGCCGGCAAACAGGCGTGCAGCTGGTTCGAATAATCGCATGGGGAAAGGAAGAAACAAGTCGCCTTTCTCTGTTGTACTTAATTTAGTGCATTTTATGACAGAAGTGTATGAGTCTTTTTACAGCCTTTACTGAATTGAATCGTCAACACGCGTAGTTGTGATTTTAATTAGTATGAAGCACTTTTAAACAAAAACTTTCATCCACATTTTTCCTGCGAAACTATCTGAGTTAGAGTATTGAAATTAAGCAATATTACACGAGAGGGTTGCTTAACCACCTCATGAATTGGCACGTCAGTGATGGAGTCAGGTCTTGTAAACACACTGAAGTGCTACTTAAATGACAGTAATAAGCACACCCTGAATATAATATTGTAAATTAAATTAAAATGAATATAAATCAACGCTGTATGGCGGATTGTGGTGGAACTGCTCGCTTAAATAAATAAAAAAAACTCACAAATGCTCGCCATTTCCAACTCCGTTTCCATGGAGGTACATGGTGTGTATGACTAATACCTTGGAAAACAATCAGTCACTGCAGTGTTTAAAAAAAAACATACGTATATGAAGTTAAATAGTTTAAATTAAAGTAAGTTTAAATTTGAAATTCAGATGTTATATTTTGTTATATATGTTCTGTTTGTGACGATTTGCTGCCGGACTCTGGCAGCCAGTGTCGCTCTTTAATTCGACCACCATTAAGATCATGCGGTCAGGAGTATCCGGAGATGATGCAGGAGTCGTTCGGAAGCCAGACTTTGGTGGGCAGCTACTCCTGGGCTGGAATCGGTACATAAGGAAGGGGGGGGGTTGTGAGTTGGGAGTTCAAAAAAAAAATCGATAGGAGGGGCGGAAGAGGAGGCGGCTGGAGGGAAAGAGAATCCTTTGAGTGAAAAGGTTTATAGTCGTGATGCATCAAAATGAGACGGTGCTGAAATAGAATAGTTCATACCAATTCCCTGTGCAGGTAGCTGTGCCTTGAGGAATAAAAACAATTCATACACAGATTGTGTGTTATCTTACCACATTACACACATCAAATCTTGGGTGTTTTATTCCCGAAAGGCAAAGGCTCACAATCAGGAACGTGGAGTTCTTCCACCTCTGGTCAGGAAGGCTGGACCGATGACACCGACCCCGTTACGCTGTGGCCTTCCTCATCTGGGAATGGTACAGCTGCACCACACACACACACACACCACACACACACACACACACACACACACAACACACACACACACACAACACACACACACACACACACACACACTTAAACGTGTAGAAAGTCAATAAAATGTTGGTTTTTTTTGTATTAAAAGGTTCAGGAGAAAACTCGTCGCATTCAGGGTTGTGCTGTCCACGACGGCTTCTCTCCAGCCATCGGAGTCTGCGGGAACGAGGGCCCCCCTGGAACGTCGAAGATAACGTCGTCCACCACACAGTGGGAGAAGGTAAACACTGCGCACAGTTGAAATCATCATCTGAAACTGAATGGGGTCAGATTTATTGAAAGCATTAAAATGCCATCTTGTTTGCAGGTATCAGAATTTGGGGCAACAAGATAAAATGAGGAGGAACCTGGTGATGATGGCGCTGTGGGCCTGGATCGTATCAGGACGAGAGGAGCCCTTCAACTACGACTGGACGCGGCCAGCGAGGTCGCAATCCTCTCAAAATAAAACATAAACGCACTTACATCAATACATATATATATAGATATATATAATAGATATAGATATATATATATATGTATATTTCAAAGCTCTCTTGCTTGTGTTTGTATGAATTCAATAAAGTATATAGTGTAAGGTAAAGTCTAACTGATAACATATATTACATATATATTTTTTTAAAGCAATTCTTTTAACTTTAAAGTCTTTGGCGAACTAACAGATGGCGTTTTTCTAATTCAGGACTAGAAAAAGTCGTTCTTTTACTTGTTCATCCAACTCTGAAAATACACATTCCCTTGGAGGCAAAAACTATATTGCAGCCTAAATCATTTCCAACAACCCAACAACAGTTCCATTTCAAAGAGAATCTTGTTAACTGGTGAGACTACATCAGCCTTGGAGTCCAGCCAGCAGGGAGCGGGTATGTGAGAAGCAGGGAGGCTCTCAGAGGTAGACGGTTAGTCACTGGATGAGTGTCTTCAAATAGTCTGTTTTAATTACAGTCCTGCACTAGTTACCACTGGCAGCGGCTCATTCTTATAGAACAGGGGCTCGATTGGGCTTCTACTTCTCTCACTACACTGCACTGGACTATCAAATCTACAACAGGGCGGTCAACAAAGATTGTTCCTGCCTCTACCAAAATAAAGAAAGTCCTTGTAAACATGAGACGAAACAATAGACTGGCAGAAACCACCTGATAAGACAAGATCTATGGGTAGTAACCTGTGGACGGAGGACAGTTAGTGTAGCCTAGTCTTCAATTAAACACAGAACCAGGGGTGCCATTTCTGGAAATGTCAATCAATTCCATATATACTTCCTCCCGGCACCTCTGCTCTGCTTATCCGTGTGATCAAACACACTATGGAGTGTTATTTTCTAGTATGGTCCAATCGGGTAGGGTTAAGAATAGCAGGTAAAGCCAAAGATGGTTGTGAAAATAGGGTACAGTGGAGAAAAAAAAAAATTTCGGCTATACAAGTCAACGATGATTGTGACCGATAAGTACGGAGAATACTAGAACCTGATACAAAGTAAGATCAGTGTCTCCAAAAAATTGCTTTTATGTAGTAGATGATCAGATGAGTTAACGTCCCCCTGACTGAGACCATCCATCATGGTTTAAAAGTCTATTTATTTGATTGATGAAATCGTTTTGTATTTAATTACACCATGATTTTTTTTTCTTTTATAGATTTTTCATCAAATCAAAATTTCTACTAGCTGAGATACTCTGCTATAATCAATTTACCATGATGTGTGCAGAGGTACGTCCTGGGATTCAAATACCCCTGACTGGAAATCAAAAGTACTGTAATAAGTAAAAAAAGATATTTTAGAGTTGATTTAGTGTCACCGTTACATAGTTGTCCACCTGAGAGCACGATGAGTTTATTTGTAAAATGTCCCACATAGTTGATATTAACTAAAATTAATATTTATTACATTTATGTATTGGGCAGCATGGTGGTGCAGTGGGTTAGCACCGTCTGGTGGGTTTCTCTCCGGGTACTCCGGCTGCCTCCCACAATCCCAAGACATGCAGGTTCAATGGGTTAATTGGTGACTACGTAGAGGCTGGTACCAGAAGTAAGGAGGAGCATTGATTACCCTTTAAACTGACATAAATGTAAATATACTGTAGAGAAATAATTACATGTCAGTATTTAGAATCGTTCGTGGACATACATGACAAATAAACACTGAGGGTTAAAGTAGAGAGGTAGTATACAACCTCTACAGACAGTAATGCTGCATGAAACTGCTCTCTTCTCAGAGTATTAATAGTTCCATTTTGTACTTGAATTACCATTTATGCTTCTGTGGCCTGCTGACCACAGGTAGCTCTGGTCAGACATGCAAGAGTATAAACAGATGTGATGTTTTGAAATGTTGCTGCCTATCTTAATAATGTAGCCTTTTTTCCAGACAGACAGTCAGACAAAGACAAAAAAGCAAAAAAAGGGAGAAGCAGAGACAGACAGTCGGAGTGAAGCCGGTGAGCGGACTGCAGAGATCTGAGGACCTGAGCAGGTGTTGAACAAAGAGATGGAACCCGAAGTGAAAAGCCACGGGGCATGAAATTAGAACCAAAGACAATAGGTAGTGACCTCGGTTGCACTGCGGACGCGGGACTGCAAGAGGCTGCAGCAGAAACTCAGTGGGTGATAAAGAACATCAAAAGCCGTCCTGATTAAAACAGCATGATAACAAAACGACATGTACACGCAATCAATAATCTCAATACTACAAAATGTACATATCGCATTGCTGTCTTCTTCTTGTACCTGTTTCTTTAGACATAAACAATCCAAGATACGTAGAATGAAAAGAAATGGCTTTACTCACTTAAAGGGTATAACCTTTGGTGCTGACAATCTAGAGGTGAGCCCAGACTCTCGATGTCCCGGATCCAATGTTGTCCAAGGTGATGTTAGCTGCTGTGTCCTCCATTGAAAGCTGGACGGACACAGTGCTGGACAGTTCCTCTTTTTCAGGGCGAAGGCGTGTGGGCTGACCTGTTGAGGGTTATGAGGGAGGAGAACTTCAATGATGAGTAAAATGTACTCATTTTCTGTGCTTTTTATCCCTTGGGATTTAATGAGCTGGAACGCCATTTGTTTGTTTTCCTTTTTTTCCCAGTTGGAGTCCTGCAGAGACCTTAGTGCGCTTTAGATAATTTGTGGGTTTTTCCATAAAACCTCATTTGGGTTTAGTTAAAGGGACAGTTCTCCGTGTAGTGTTATTTGTCCATGTACATTGTTTTGGTGTGAGTTGTTGAGATCTCGGCGTTCTCTGGAATATATGGAACTTATATCCACTTAAGGCGCTCAAAGCGCAAAAAGCACATTTAAAAAACTTAAGCAAGCTCTTTTTAAAAAATCAGACCCGGTTACTTGTTGTGAGACGTGTCAAGTAGGAACTATTTTCTTCGACTGAACTACATCTTTCCATCTCCTAATGGCTTATGCTGAGCTAGCTAATGTTACAGCTCAGTGTCTGGAGGGCGCCCATTAGTGTGTACATCCTGCGCTGATACTGTTGGTAGAAAAAGAAAATGGACTCTAGTGAATGCTAACAGTTTAGTTTTTGGGTTTTTTTTGGTGCTTTGAGCACCACAGCCATCTAGTTCTATTATAGTGAGAAGGCAAATGGCAGCTCACACCAGAACAATCTGGAGGGTAAATGGAGGAAAAAAACTGTATATTTAATTTTGGGGTCTCTTTAAATGGTTTAACATGTGGAAACTTATGTCCATTTGTAGATAGGTGTCCCCAGGTAAGACAGGACTCACATAAAGCAGTAAACTGTGTTCAAACTGTGTGTCTTATATGTGAGTCAGTAGCATTATAGCAAAGTTTTCAGCGGTCAAAAGCAAAACACTCGCAAAGTTTTAAATAGCAATGGCATCTGTGTTTTGTAAGTAATGGAAATACTGGAGCAAAAGGGAATATACAAGAAAGGATCACTGTGGGTGTTTATGATGCTGATTATACATGCACATGTTCAATATTATAACTTTAATATGCAACAAACAATCTGCCTGAGGCAAGAATACAATGCCACTCATCATAAACTCAATAGCTTTTTTTTTTCTGACAGCGAGTCAGCACAAATATAACTCTCGCTGACATTTCAGATATATTTTGAAACTTTAATGGAGCAATGATGGAAACCTTTTGAAACTGAAAAAACAAATGTTGTTGCAACTATATCGGCGACACGTACTGTATTGTTTGCATTTTAGCAGATACTTCCCCTCCTTTCCTAGACTTGTTTTATAAAACATGGCTCGGAGCTTTTAAGAATGTTATAAATAACTAAAGTGATGTTAATGCTGATGTCAGTAAAGTGAAAAACAGAAGCTGTAACAACTGCAGCTTTTCCGCTGGAGCAAAGAGATATCTGCGAAGTCAATGAGGCACCTTTGCGACTGAAGTCAAAGCTAAAGGTCTTCCTACGGACTCAGTGAAAGCACCCAAGAGAGACCACATATAGATTTGTATTCATTTGCTTCATTGTCTGCTACAGTACTCGAATAAAAGATTTCCACATCAAAAGCTGCTGAAGTGCTGTACTTACAGGCATGACCTAAATAGTGGATTTTGCAGGAGCTCCACTGTCAGAAGATTTACAGCACTCCGACAGGGTGCTTACCTGTTATTTTCTAGTAGTAATTTAACCCATAATTTCTCCTCTTATGTTTGTGAGATTTACCGCATCCAAAATGTCATTTCAGGTTAGGATCTACATGAAATAAATTCTCCTACTCTCCAGAGACTGCAACCATTCTGACATATGGAAAAGGCTCCATTACAAATATCAACATCCACTTCCAGTGTGTTTGTGTTGGCTTTGTTGTGCATTTTGTAATGTACAAGAGCTTGAACAGCGTTTGGTTGAAATGTAAATACTGTTCAAATTACCCTCGCCACTTCTAAATCAAAAGTATTCAATATTCATACCATTCTAAAGATAATTGTAAGTTTTGCACCGGCAATGTATTGATTCATAAAACAACCTGTGGCTTTTTAAAACTTCTTTTTAAAATCTCAAAAACTGTAACTTTTAAATAGCATATCATTTTTAGTTTTTTGAGGTTTATTTTTATGGCTACAGTTAAGCTACATTTTGGGAATAATATTAGAGAGAGCACTAGAAAGTCTGGTTTAAAGGGCTGGACCATAAAATTGTTGTTTAAGCAAGTGTGTCACTGCTAGTCTGTATGAAATGGGATGAACTAGAGTTCCTACAAGATTACAAGAGGGCTACTGTAGAATAACTATAACATAAAATAGCTGGTACTTGTTCTTAATCAGAAAGATACCAATGCAAGCCAATTAATATCTAATAAGGTAACCAAAATAGAAGAAACCTGATATTTAAACCACTTCACACACACCCTCTCTCCTGCATCGTTCACATGAGTAGAGTGCAGTCTGTGAGTAGCAGGACAGCGACACATTTTTTCATTGTTTTGGCTCTGTACTCACACAATGGGTGTGAAATGAAATAAGGACTATGAGGTTAAAGTGCTGACTTTCAGCTTTAAGGGTGGTTTGAGGGTGTTCACATCAATTGTGGGTGAACAGTGTAGGACTCGTTGCCCTTTTATATTTTTTTATGGCCAAACAGTGCAATGTTCTTGTCTTGTCCACACCACACACACTCACATGACCTCGGTTCAACTGAGCATGTGTTTCACTTATTGAAGTCCAAAAGGTCCTAACACGAGCAAGTAACGGCAAGGTCCCATAAATCAATTTATTACATGTGGATTAACGATGAGTATCATTAAATAAATTACACTACCACCTCTAAATACATTTGGATAATGAAATGATGATCATATCAACAGAGTACTTTTATCAGCTTGTTTTTTCCTTTGCAAACACAGTGCGGCTGTCCACCTTGAAGTTTCTCCATGCTAGACGAGGTGCTTTATC